>NC_135518.1:1510173-1536832 GCF_051989575.1 Stigmatopora nigra | reverse complement strand
TATATATATATATATATATATATATATATATATATAATATATATATATATATATATATATATATCTTTCTCGTCGCAACTCCCTCGTGTAAATTTATCTATCGGAGCACTCTAAGGTGAATTGGGTGGCGCAACCCTTCCCTGAAATGCACAGATAAACTGTATAGTAATTGCTTTGAGAGATAGCTGTTTTGGTGAGTTCAATTGTTTGTAATTTTACTCACTCGCGTATCCTGTACCGCTATTTCAGTTAGCCATGGGTAGTAGGCGAAGTATACTGTGAATTGGTTCTCATTCACAGGGTACAAGGAGCCAGAGAACCATTGACACACCAATATAAACACACACAAACACACACTCATGCCTAGGGAAAATTTGGAGTGTTCAATCAGCATAATTTTGGGATGTGGGATATGCAAATTTCATACAAAGAGGCCCCTAATCTGAGAACTGTAAGGTTGACATGCTAACCACCATTCTAATGTGCCACTTCTTTTTTTATTGAGATGAAAAGAAAAGTTCAAAATAAAAACATATACTTAGTGATTGAAGTAACAGCAGCATATTACAGTGTTCCCTCGGTTATCGCGGTTAATGGGGACCGGGACCACTCGCGATAAGTGAATTTCCGCGAAGTAGGGATCCCCCTTCAAAAATGCTTAATTTGAATTTAATTCCAAAAAAAATAATTTATTTATTTTAATTTAAAAAATATATTTTCTTACCCCCCCTGTATACAGTACACCATATAGAATACGGGTAGAGAGAGTGAAATTCATGTTATAACTAAAAAACTGTAAAAGTTGTTGTTTCAATGTAATATTTGTATTTTTTTCCCAAAAAAAATCTGTGAATCTCTGAGTCCGCGGTAGCTGAACCGCGAAGTAGCGGGGGAACACTGTATACTAAAGTCTAATATTTCCGACCTGGATCTTTATCCTTTGGCACAGAGGAGGAAACATCTCTGTGAATACAATCTGTTCATTCCATACTGGATCTGCATTGGACTTCTGTGTGGAAGTACGACCCTTAAAATTGAGAACAAAAAAGAAGCCTGTACAAGTGGACTGGCATGTTATTTTTGGTTTGTTTTGAAGCACCAATTGGGACAAATCATAGAGTATTTACACATTACTTTCACACAATCAGTATGTGACTTACCACTTGCTTGAAGAAGCTAACAACAACATAAGGGTCAATAAGCGCTGTGTTGTCTCCTATGAAGGCTTTGGTCACATTGGCCATGATGCTGGAGTTGTTGCGGGGAAGACCTTCAGCTCGATAGACCCGAACAGAGAAACGTGCCCAGGGACGCTCAGATGGAAAGCCTTCGGGTATAAGTAGATTCCTGGGGACATGATGTTGAATATGTGGTAGGGGAAAAATATGTGTTAGCGTATATACGTTTTGATTAATAGGAAAAAAAATACAATTGCTTTATATACTTTTCTATCTGTTCTTCGGCTTCACTGGTTTTAAGACCAGGCTGCATAGCATCACCCTTTGCCGAAACACTAATGTCACACTTAATATAACCTTTGCATCCCGTGCGAATGTCACCAGGGACTGACAGCATTGCCCACTTGTTGATAAAATGGTGACCTAAAACAAGAAAAACAAGACGAGATGAGATAACCAGACACATGGATTATTAAAATGAAGAAGAATTGTTATTTCGGGTGGACGGGTGGACGGGTGGATGGGTGGATGGGTGGATGGGTGGATGGGTGGATGGGTGGATGGGTGGATGGGTGGATGGGTGGATGGGTGGATGGGTGGATGGGTGGATGGGTGGATGGGTGGATGGGTGGATGGGTGGATGGGTGGATGGGTGGATGGGTGGATGGGTGGATGGGTGGATGGGTGGATGGGTGGATGGGTGGATGGGTGGATGGGTGGATGGGTGGATGGGTGGATGGGTGGATGGGTGGATGGGTGGATGGGTGGATGGGTGGATGGGTGGATGGATGGATGGATGGATGGATGGATGGATGGATGGATGGATGGATGGATGGATGGATGGATGGATGGATGGATGGATGGATGGATGGATGGATGGATGGATGGATGGATGGATGGATGGATGGATGGATGGATGGATGGATGGATGGATGGATGGATGGATGGATGGATGGATGGATGGATGGATGGATGGATGGATGGATGGATGGATGGATGGATGGATGGATGGATGGATGGATGGATGGATGGATGGATGTGTCATGGCTCTCCTGAGTTTCCAGTCATATCTACAACTCAGATTTTTCTCTGATAGAGGGATTGGAACAGATAATTCTTTGTCACAAAAAACATTCATGAAGTTTGGTTCTTTTATGACTTCATTAAGGGTCAACAGAAAAAAAAGATCAAATCTGCTGGGTCAAAAACATACATACAGCAGCGCTAATATTTAGTAAAATGTCCCTTGGCCATTTTCACTTTAATTAGGTGCCTTTGGTAGCTATCCACAAGCTTCTGTCAAGCTTCCGGTTGAATCTTTGACCACTCCTCTTGACAGAATTGGTGTAGTTCAGTTAAATGTGATGGCTTTCTGACATGGAAGTATTTCTTCAGCATTGTCTACAAATTTTCAATGGGGTTTAAGTCAGGACATTGGGAAGGCCATTCGAAAACCTTAATTCTAGTTCAAACTTCAAGCCATCAATTATTCAGGGAATGATGGGAATAGACCAGCTGCGAGGGAATTTTAGATCAACAAATCCATGGTTAGCAAATGGAACGAGAACGAGCTTCGTTAAGTCAAGAAGAAGCTGAGTTGATTTGCGCGCGCATATTTTGCAGCAGTGGTAAAACAATCAAGTCACGAAAATGAACTCTGAGCTTGCCGTCATCGCCGTAGGCTTAACTAAAGAACTCCAACCGCTGGACATCGTTATCAACCGGGCGTGCAAAGCAAAGTTGCGAGCAGCATGGGAACGATGGATGAAAGGTGGCGAACACAGCTTTACGAAGGGTGGCAGGCAGCACCGGGCTAGTTACACCACTATTTGTGAATGGATTGTGGCCGCTTGGACGAACGTGTCTGCTTGCACTGTTGTTCGAGTTTTGCCAAAGCCGGCATCATATCTGTCAAGCCACATGGCAATGTGAGTGTATTTGACAACAACGAGAGGAAACCTGGCGTTTTTGTTGAATCATTTGGAAAATTGTTCAATTCGGACACAGAAAATTAAGACATTGATGAATTTGTGGGTGATGATGAATCAAAAAACATGAGTACATTGTAAAATGGCAAAATAAAGTACAACCGAACTCAGTTTTGCTTCCGTTGCCTTATTTAAAAATGTGCTTTTAGCGTGTGTCCGTATGTTTAAGCTGGTGTATGTTTTGCCATGCCTGGCCGCGTGTTTTTGTGCGGTCCGTCTTGTGTGTGTGTCAAATGTAGAAATAGCACTTGTTAATGACACTGCGCCTTTAAATGCGGTGCGCCATATAGTCATGAAAATACGGTATATATTAACAGGATTAGGAAAACACTGTCAAGAAAATTGCAATCAATGTCTTGCTCTAGCAACAACATGTTACCAGAGAAATGAATACTAATGAACCACAATTATTCTTAATGTCTACCTGGCTGTTTGTAGACTGTCCAGACATCCAACTTAAAGGAGCCAACGCAGAAACTCCTCAGCATCTTGGAATGCATTACCTTACCAATTCAGGAATAACAATGAGACTGACAACAATCAACTTCTTATATGATATATTTAATTACCGAATTACCGTCAGCTTGATGACTTTGTCAAAAAATATCTCTTTGTGGGCAAAGAAGTCAAACACAAAATACTGAAAGAAAGAAACAGCTCACACTTTATTAAATGGCAAATTGCGGTCAATATGATTGGTTTTTTTTTATTATTTTTTATTGATTTTTTTACCTCATTATAGAAAGGAGCGTTGGTTCCCTCTTTTACTGTTGTCTGTTTTTTCTCATCGCCAATTTCAATCACCACAATGGGGTCAATGTTCTCCCCAACTAGTTGCCTGGCCTCAGTGATATTTATAGCAATCTACATAAAGGCAACAACAACAAAATACACACACAATAATAACATTATTACTACTGTTACTACTACTAAGACTATCTCTTTGAGATAACAAAAAACAACTATATATTGTACAGGTTTTTTTTTGTTTTGTTTACCTGGAAGCTCTGTGGTTTCCCCTCACTGTTGTGAAGATGTGTGTTCAGTTTGGACCTTCACAAATTCCGTTAGAAGCACACAGTTCAGCAATGAAAAGATTTAATAAGTAGTAAAGCATGCAATGTGTGATGCTGCTGTATATAAATAAAAATAGGAGATTGTGTGACATCATCAGACTTTTGTAGTAGCAAGTAAAGCACCTTTTAATATTGGGCATGATTCTGGTTCTGATAGCAGAGAATCCATGTTGATCCTCGTCACTCTCTCCTTTAAGCATTGGAGACGCTTCACAATAGAGCCCCTCTTTACTGTCTACAAAAAAAGAAACATTCTGAGTTGTAAAAGAAATATGGAAAATAAATACACACACAACTATTAAAAGTATAATCCCATAATTTCATGACAATGCAACGCATATGTTATAAAGTTTTGTACAACAATACAACATTTGTTCATATTTAAAGGCATATTCACAGCTGGAAAGTGCAGTTTGTTTTCTTTTATCTGGACCAAATTATATTTGGTCAGACTTTTATTGTGTGGTTAATTTATATTTAGCAATTTTGCAAAGAACCAACAAGCCTATTCATGTTGAAACATCGTTCGATAATTAGATAAATTGGTCTGGGCGAAGTAACATGGGAAAATACTTGAGTAAACAATCCTGGAGATCCTGCTTATAGCACTCATGCTTATATTGACATGGACATTCCAACTAGTACAAGCCTTTGTAGAACATTTGGTAATTCAGAAGGTATAGACGCAACGGCCACTATATGTTGGCATCTGCCCAAATATCTAGAAGACATTCAGCCTCCTAATTTCTAAATTTAAAAAACCCAACACATGTTAGCGGACGTACTGTGAACTAAACAATATTTCCCATAATGACTATGGCTAGAGAAGCCTGTTACATGCATGTGTGTTTCAACTTTGTTCTGAACCTGTGCGGTCGCTTTCCAACATAAAGTGAGATGCACCACGATTCACTTCCAAGCAAACCATGACCACCTCTGATGCAAGGTCTGGCATGGTTTCAGCTTTGGCAATGGCCTTCAATCCATTTAACACGTCAAATACATTTAATCAGTGGCGGGCCGTCAGGGCCTCCAAGGCCTTCTCTGCTGGCCTAGGAAATATATAAAACATATATTATATTTTGTCTATCAATACTTATTAAATATTTCCAAATTGTCTGTTAGCTTCCTTTCATTGATTTCCCCCTTGGTTGCACTGGTTCCAGATGTGTGTTTTCATATTGAAGCATTTAACCAATCACATTTCAGCCATTATTTGTTACCAGGGTCAGAAATCTGCCTCAAGGCCTTCACAATCAGTTCTGCGGGCTCTGCTGCATTAAATAAGCGTCGATAAGACTGTTGCTTTAATCAATCAGAATTTGATTTGGTGAGACCAAGGCCATTTTGCAGGCGGAGGGATACGTCATCACTTTCACCAAATATGATTGGCTAGTAGGCGGATCAAAGCAAAAGTGAGCCAGCCAGAGTTCGCAAACTCCACCCGCAATGGCAGACGGTGGAAAACAAATGGATTTGGTTGCAGATTTGCTCACAAAGCTATTTTCCAGACTGACTTTTCCAGAAAAAAATGGACATTAAGAAATGGCTGTCAGCTCCAAAGCTAACAAGCCTGTTACAGCCGGGAAAAGGATGTGTCCACCACTTTCTGTGCGCGAACGGGAAAAGGGTATGTCTGCTGTAGTATATTGATACTATAACGGTAAATTACATCAGGTTATACAAGTGGGCTTAACCACCGCCACCTGGTGGTCATTACATATTCCCGAGTGACCCGGATGTTGATTTGTTTAGTCTGTCTGTGAGTGTCAATAAACAAGCCTACGGCACTCATGCAAATTGGCTCCGTCGTCTATACTGCAAAGTTATCACAGTGGCGATGAGGATGGGATCCCTTTCTAACCGGTAGGGATTACAAGTTTCAGTACGCGGAAACTAAGGCGTTACACGGAGGTAACGGGACTTTGCAAACTGGCATCAGCAAGAGTTGTCAAGGTGGCGGGGCACCATGGCCAGGTTCATTGGAAATCTTGGCGAATACAAGGAGGGTCAAGAAGACTTCGAGCCCTACCTGAAGAGATTTGAGCAATGGATGATTGTAAACGAAGTGGAGTTCGGTAAGCAAGCCAACGTTTTCCTGGCCGTAATAGGTGCAGAAGCTTATTGTATGCTAAAAAAAACTCTGCATTCCAGAGAATCCAGGTATCCTCTTGTATGATGTACTAAGCGGAAAATTATCATCACATGACGAACCGAAATCGATGGTGATCGCAGAGTGATTCAAATTTCAAAAAAGGAATTAGAAAGCAAACGAGTCTGTGTCAGATTATGGTGTGACGTTAAAGCAGTTGTCCACCCACTATGAATTTGGTCCTTGTGGAGTATAGAATGTATTCTAGTCACTAGGATAGAATTTTGCAGAGCCTAGTGGAAAAGTTCCATCATAACACCTTTTAGTTAAGGGGTTGTCATCTATCACGACACTCCCATTTCTTTGTCTACTTATTCCCGCCTCAAGTTTGTACCTAGGTCACATGACCCTTTGTTAATAAAACCAGCTCAACTGTTGGAGGTAGGGAGGGATTCGAACTGGTCACGCTGGGGGATGGACTCATTTCCCAGAGCTGGCTATTCTGACACCTCCTTCAGCTGAAGTCTTTGAAAATCTCATCAAGCCGACTCTGCGTGTGCTACCTCTGATCCGAAGTTATTGAATGTATATGGTTCTAAACCTGGCAGTCCTCATTTAGATGAAGCACTGAGAGACAGATTCGTTCGTGGATTGAGAATGGAGGCTATTCAGAGAAGGTTAATTGCAGAACAAGATTTGACATTTAAAAAAACATGCGAACTGTCGCTATCGATGGGAATGGCATCAAGAAATACATTGGAGTTTGGCATCAAAATGAAAGGTCCTGCCACAGTGAATAGGATCGACAAGGTCCTGCCACAGTGAATAGGATCGACAAATGGAAGGGTAAAACCTCGAGTGGAAATTCCAGACCACAGAGAGCAGAAAATTACCAACCCTGTTAACGATGTGCAGGTAGCAACCACAAAGCCAAAGTATGCTGATTTAAAACAGAGACATGCTACAAGTGTTCCAAAGTAGGGGACATTGCAAGGATGTGTAAAACGAAATATAGGCAAGGACACATACACGGTATGTAACTGAAAATACAAGTGAGACAACAGGAAATTTTGATGATGAATTGTTTGGGTGATATCCATTGAATGCCGTGTATCCCACAAATACAGTTGGAAGAAGGAAATGACAGTACAGTTACGCATCTGCCATCAAAAGTAAGTGAAGTGCAGCTGTCGACCTTTTACGGGGAAAATATTCCTTTGATGGAACAAGTAACCGTTAAGGTAGAATATGGGAACCAGAGTGGTGATCTACCACTGGTAATCGTAAGAAGTGGACAAGAGGAACCGTGGAAAAGAGACTCGGACCAGTCACCTACCTGGTGTGGAATGGAGTGAGCCGATGCTCATCCACATTGAACACCTGCTGTACAACCAACCATCCAGACCAGAGACATTGCAGTTTCCGCATGAGCAGCTGGACATCACAAACAAATACCCGGTGGTGGTTCATGCAGATGTGGAGGGGAAAGGCACACCTGGAGCAGTAGGTGGTAGCCCGTACTCACCTGAGGAGACACCCTTGAAACATATGGAACATTTGGAATTAGCGCCCCACATCACGTCTCTTGAAGGCACGTGTGTTCTCTGCATTGTACACTAATAGCGGCTTCATTTTACAGTCACTGCTTGCATTAGCACACAACGCTAGCGTTAAGTGGTCCTTCATGGGTTTGTGTCCCCGTAATGCCTTCTCCTCCGCCACGATGAATGTCCGCCTGGGCATCTTTTTCCAAAAAAGACCAGTTTCATCGCAATTGAAAACTTGCTGGGGGATATAATTTTCCTCTGCGATAATCAAGGCAAATGTCTTGATGCGTCCTTCTGCTTAAGGATGGTGGAAATGGTTGACATATTCCTCTCGTATTGCCTAGCGAGCTCAGTAACACGTACCACACTCATATTTTTCAATTATTTCGTGTTTCGTGTCCAATGTAAACGGTCACATTTCCTTTGCAAAACTCTGCCGATCCATAATAATATTGTTTACCTGGTATGTAAATGTAACCAACGCGAGGAGGAGGGGGGGGGGGGGATGTAAAGTCCGCCCAGTGGTCGTAGAAATATTTTATACACAAAAGAGATGCAAAAAAGACAGTGCCATGGCCACCTGGCTTGCTCGCATCACGAAATTTTGATCGTATCTCGGGCGAATTATTCGATCAAAATTTTCGTCGTAAGACAAGAATGTTGCACGACGAGCGGTCGTATCACAGGGTTCGACTGTATAACGGTAAATTACATCAGGTTGTACAAGTGGGCTTAACCACCGGCACATGATGGTCATTACGTTTTCCAGAGTGACCCGGATGTTGATGTGTGAAAGGCCATCTGTGAGTCTCAATAAACGAGCTTACGGCACGGATGCAAGTTGGGTCCGTCGTCTATATTTAAAAGTTATCACATCCGCCACTTTCAGTGCGCTAACTATGAGAGCTACCAAGCTGTATTCGGAGAGAGTTGCACAGGCAAATATATTGGTGTGTGGATTTAAAGCCATTTTCAAGACGGACTATGCCAAATATGACAGGACAGGCTCGATCTCCATCATTAGCTTTGATAGCGATTGAAAAGAAGGAAGAAAGAAAGGAGGATGGATATTGTGTACAGTTAAAAAGGATTTTTGGTAATTAAAATATGGCTATATTCCTAAATAATATTTCAACTGTGGGCCCTGTTCTGATATCTGAAAAGCTCCAGTGTTTGTATTTAATCACTAAATGCTCCTAGGAAGTGGATTTTACCCCTTTTTAGTGCAATTTTTGCCGTTTCGGCATTGACGTCGATCACATTTTCTTACCGGGGAAATTAAACCCCTGGTACGGTTGTAATGTCTAAAAAATCTCCAGTATTTGTATTTAATCCTATAAATGCTGTAAAGAAGTGGATTTTACTCCATTTTTGTGCATTGATTATATTTTATGTTTCGCAGCTGTAGCTGCAGTCGAGGTCCTACAGCCTTAAAATAGTTTCTGAAGGTTGGATTGATTAGTTGAAGGCCCTACAAGAAAATGCACAGACCGCCACTGCATTTAATACAACATTATGTGTGTGCATTGTTGTCCTGAAATGTTGGATTTTTTTTTCAAACAAAAGACTAGTGGTTTTGTCAGCTTTAAGAATACTCACTTACCTTAGGGAAAAATGAAAAGGAAAATGTCAATAGGCAATAGAGGATACCTATGCAATTCATTCCTGAAGTCGCGCAAGACGAATCATTCGTCAGAACTTGTAACTTGGATCATTCACACAGCACTCGAGTTACAAAATTCTTCCTGTTTGCAGGGCAGTTGAATGTAGATGTCGGAAGCCGTATTGATGGTATGAATTTCTAGGCATTTAAATTTGAAATTTGTTAGGTGAACATATTTTGGGATTTACATAGTTTAGGGAGGTTGTCCAGAGTCCCGTGTTTTCATTGCATATCTGTAGAAACTCCTGAAATTCCAGAGTGGTTGGCAGCCCTGAGTTCCCCTTGTCTTGTGCCATTGTTTTCGTTAGCTGACGCGTCACCCCAGCCTTGATCATTGCCACAGCCATTGCCTTTGTAAGAAACCTAACTTTGTTTGCCACTCTGACGGTTCTACTGTTTGTCCTCCACTTTGGAATGACTTTTTGTTAATGAGTTTATCCTTCTTGGAGTAAGTTTGTATTTTGGGTTTTCCCCACTGAACGAAGGCTTGTAAATTTTAGTATACTCTGCGTCTAAGTCCTGCATTGATTCCAGTACTGACAAACAGGTGATCTAGAATACAAGTTACTGTAGTTTTTATTTCTCAATTCCTTGTTTTTTTCCAAATATTTTTTGTTTTTTGTTTATGTATTTTTGCAAAACATTTTCATTTTACTACTTGTTAGACTCCACCTGATTCATTATTATTGCTCTTGCATGCAACCACTCTTCTATTCATGGCACATTTTGTGCAAGAGTATCTTAAACAAGTGATGAACTATGTGTTGTGGAAAACAAATGGGATTTGTAATGAGCTTGACAATGTGAATGGTTGTCACAGATGAGTCTTCCTTTCTCTGTTTTGGATGAACACACACTATTGAATTTTATTTTAGTAAAGCAGATTTAAGTTTTATTTTCATGTGTATGTGCGCAGACCAAAGACATACCCAGAGCTGCTTTGTTTTCCAAGACCACGTCTGAGTTGACCTTTTTCTTCTTTTTACCTTTGATGCCGAACATAAGCTTGATCTTTCTGATAATGAAACAACACAACAAATCACTAGGGTATCTATATTGTATATGATAGGCATATTTATTTACACTCCCTCTCTCTCTCAATCAGTCTCTCCCTTACTCTTACTCTCTCTCTCCCTCACTCTTACTCTCTCTCACTCACTCACTCTCTCCCTTACTCTTACTCTCTCTCTCACTCTCTCCCTCACTCTTACTCTCTCTCACTCACTCACTCACTCTCACTCCCCCCCACTCACTCTCACTCCCCCCACTCACTCTCTCCCCCAGTCACTCACTCTCACTTCCCCCCACTCACTCACCATCACTCACTCTCTAACAATCACTCCCGTTCTCCTGCTCTCACACTCGCTCTCTCACCATCACTCCCTCACTCTCTTTCACTCTATATGTCACTCTCACTCACTCAATCCCCCATTTACTCACCCCCACTCACTCACTCTCACCCCCCCACCCACTCACCATCTCTCACTCTCCCCCACCCACTCACCATCTCTCACTCTCCCCTACCCACTCACCATCTCTCACTCTCCCCCACTCACTCACCATCTCTCACTCTCTAACACTCACTCCCGCTCTCCCCCTCACTCTCACTTTCCCCCTCCCTCTCACTCTATCACTCACACAATAAATCTCTCCCTTTCTCACTCACACACTAACTCTCACTCTCTCACTCACACTCTAACTCACACTCACACACTCACTCTCAATCTCACACTCTCTTATGCACTATCTCACACTCACCCTTTCACTTACCCTCATCCTCTCTCACTCCCTCACAAGCTCTCTATCCCTCCCTCCCTCCCTCCCTTCCTCACTCCATCCAGACCCTCCCTCCCTCCCTGCCCGTTCGCAATGCTGCTTCTCCCGGCTGTTCTTTTGTGTTTGATCCATGGCTTGAGTTCATCTTTCAAACATTCACACCCTTTTCAATCACGTCAGACATTTCCTCTATAGCTACAAGGTTTTATATTTGACTATTGAGAAGGGTTTTAAAGGGTTAAAAGCGCTACAAGCACACAGAAGTCAACTGCCTAGCCACTCATCTGGGATGTTTTGAATAGATTTACCATAATGTACGTGAGCAGGCTTTTTTTAAAGAGTGAACATTCGCTTGGTTGACTGCAGTAAGTAGTGTGTCGGCAAGAAATGAAATCTGTCAGTCAAGGGCCAGTCATAGAAAATCTTGAATTTAGTGCATACACAAGGTGCCCTGAATAGTTGTGTGCCCTGCCCATTTTAAAGAAAATGTTATACTTTCAATTGTGTCCCATTTTGGCATGAAAATACAGTATCCATACTTTTTTATGTATAGATTATATTTCGATATTATTAAATATCAGTGTTTTCATATGCCTATAACTAGAATTTAATAACCACTATTCTGTGACTTTGAAGGGAAAATCTTAACAAAAATCTTTGCACGTGGAATTTCTGAGATGTTGTATGAATCAAAACCACATTATAAGGTCAGTATGATTGGGAAGTTAATTTGCCTGTCTCTGTAAATCCAAAATATCAGATTATTAGATTTGAAAAAATAAATAAGTCTATCTTGATGAGAATTTGATGCTTTTCAATGAAATACAATTTTCTTACCAGAACGTTAAGATGTTTTGGTGGCTAAATTGCTTCTAATTGCAATAGTTGTCACTTTCAAACAAGAACAAAAATTGATAATTACAAATATACAATTTCCTTTCATAAAGGAAGTAACATAAGCGCAACCAGGAATGTGTCCATACTGGTATAGTGTTCACCAAGTCTCTGGGTGCAATAACAGCGTGGGATACACATTAAGCAGAAATCAATGCTTATATTTAAATGATCGACCGCAAGACATTCGATCAGCCTTAAATACTCTTGGGATGAGCTGACATGGCAAACATTATGAATGTATCAAGGCTAATGGAGTCTGGCCAGTCAGAGCGCGTTTATAACTGCGGTGGAATGGCGACCTTTTGTGCTAGATACGTTTTTTTCCCTTGAATTTTATTCATAGACATCAAAATAGATTTTGTTTAGTGTTTTATGTGTTTATTCTCTATTTTGAAATATCGGTTGCATTGTCTTGCGTCAAAGCGTAATGACGTCATAGTGTTTTGTCTTTGTCACCTTGTCACCAGTTTCGGGCATGTCTTTATGCGCATATGTCTGCTGACCTCACTTGGGCAGCAAACACCACAGTACTCGTCAAGAAGGCGCAATAGAGGCTACAGTTCCTGAAAGTACTTTGGAAGGAGCAACTAAACACCAACCTGCTGGTTTCCTTCTATCAATCAGCGATTGAGAGCATGGGCAAAGTGTGATCAGCAGAGCCCCAAAGATCATCACCTGCCCCCTACCTCCCTTGTCCACCATCTACAAACTCCCGGTGTCTAGGAAGGGCAAAAAGCAAGATAATAGACAGTACACCCTGGCCTTCACCTCTTTAACCTGCTGCCCTCTGGCAGGCGCTACAGGACCATAGCATCCAAAACAAAAAGACTCGGAGATAGTTTCTTCCCAAGAGCCGCCATCATAATCAACTTGAGTTCTGCACTAGGGGGACCTAATTTAGAGTCATTTCTTATCATGTGCTTGTAATAAAACTCCATCGGCTGCTCGCCACTTTATTCCCTTTTTGTACCCGACTACTTATTGATGTGACTCCTTATTCCTGTTGACGACAGTAATCCCTTGAATATCACGTATAATGTAGACCAGACATGGCATAATCAAAAAACGTGAAATAGGATCATCAATATTATAACTACCATATGACATTTTTTACGCCTATACAGACTTACAAGTACAATTATCAAGGTGTATTTATTAAATATTAAAGATGTGAGAAATTAAGACTGCAATGCACTAATATCTAAATATAATCTCTCTTTCTCTCTCATTTTCTGAACCGTGTAATCGTCATTAGGGTCATGGGTTAGGGAGCTGGAGGCTCTCCCACCTTACTCCGGGCAGCGAAGGTGGACACCCTGAATCGGTGGCCAGCTGATCGCAGTGCAGAAAGAGACGGACAACCATGCAGACTCACACCCATACCTAGGGCAATTTAATGTCCAATCAGCCTACCATGCATGTTTTTGGAATGTAGGAGGAAACCGGAGTAACCGGAGGAAACCCACGCAGGCCCAGGCAGGACATGCAAACTCCACACGGGTGGACTGGACCAGCATTTGAACCCTGGACCCCAGAGCTGTGAGGTCAACGCGCTAACCAGTCGCTCCACCGCTAAATATACAGTGTTCCCTCGCTACTTCGCGCTTCAGCTATCGCGGACTCAGAGCTTCGCAGAATTTTTTCAGGAAAAAATAAATAAAAAATTTAAAGATATTAAATTAAAGTTATAAATTACATCATTTTACAAGAGGTGGAAACAAACTATTCAATAAGAATTAGAAATTGCATTAAAAAAGGCCAAAAAAATGGTCAATAACATGGTGAGAGTTCAGGAATCGCATTGACGGCGTCATGGCTCTTTACAGGCGAATCTTCACCGCCCAAAAAAAACTGTTCACAACTGCCAATAACGATGTTTCTTACGTGCAAAAATACTGCAGAAGATCATCCATCCGGACTACTATGATGTTTTTGCTTGGTGGTGCTTTTGTGCACGTGTTACACGTTTCTTTAAGCATTTTTGAAGGGGCACGCCTATTTCGCGGAAACGCAGCTATTGCGGGGGTCCCGGTCCCCATTAACCGCGATAAGCGAGGGAACACTGTAATCTATATATAAAATATATTAAAATATTTTAATAACTGTACTCATCAGTGAAAATAGTTCCTCTCCGGTTAATTTATTTAAAAAAAAAAGGTTATTGGGAGTCTTTTTCTTCAGAATTGAGAGGCATTTGATCATCGGTGGAATATTCAGGAGCCGCCATAAGGGAGCTTTTCAGGGGAGGTTTTGTGAGAAGTTTCACAAAGAAGATATTGATTTTGAAGTCTTGACTACTGTTTCTTTTTGGTAAAAAATGCTTTTGTCAAGGACATGAAACTGTCAGGACGGTTGCCATATTCTATGGCTATGAACATGTCATCAATCTCTGGGACACTGCTTCAAGCAGTGAGCCATATTGAAAATTGCTTGCCGATTTCTCAATCGTTCTTAATCTTTATTGCCCTCATTGTTTTGGAGGAAATTAAACTTATACTTTGCTCCCCCATGCCATTCAGCCATCATTTACCCATCCACTTCATCTCAACATCTCATCTTCTTCAGCTTCATCTGAAGTCGGGTTGCGGGGCAGCAGCTTCAGTAGGGATGTCCAGACTTCCCTATCCCCAGCCACTTCATCCAACTCTTCCGGGAGTATCCCAGCTGAGAGACATACCGTATTTTCGACACTATAAGGCGTACCTTCAATTACTTAAATATTTTAAAACATTTACCATATATAAGGCACACTACATTATAAGGCGCTAGAGTAGAGGTTGGTGTCAGATAGGTCAGTCAAACTTTATTAAGATTGCAATTCAACTTTCTGGCAACTCCATTCACTTCCAAAATGAATAAACAACTGTTTTATCATTTTATTTGAAGTACAGTATTAGTATTTGTATCACAAATTGGAAGAAAAACATTTCCTCCATTCAGTAAACACATAAAAAAAACATTCTTAAACGTAAAAAAACATTCTTATGCTGTCATGGTATATTAACGTTAAAGCAATCACAATATAGTAACATTAGTAATAGTGCAAAGCAATAGCAATAACGTAAATAACTCAATGTTGTTTATGCTAGGGAACCGTGCGCTTTCACATACACAATGACCAACCCTTTTTCACAGTAAACACAAAAGAAACAGGTAAAGCTCAATTCATCAGGTCATTCCTCATCTATGATTCCCTCTTATTCTTGTCTTCAGTGCCCGAATTAAACAGCTTGGTGAATGGCGCAAACATCACCAGGCTCTATCTCATCAAAGTCGTCATTAATCGAGTCGGTTTTGCTTTGACTGAGTGGCAGCTGCAGCTGAGTGTCAATCCCTGCCTCCCTGGAAGCTCAAACCACAGTTGAAATTGATATATCAGCCCAGGTATTTAAGATCCACGGGCAGATAGTGGTGTATATTGTACGGCGCTGTCTACCAAGGGGGATAATGGACTCGGCGGCTGCTTGCCAGTTGCAAGACCTGTTGCGGCCCAATATTGATCCATATATAATATATAGTTTGCAGTCCAGCTTTGAATGCTGTGTTGAAGCCAATCTAGTGGCTGAAGTTCTTCTCTCAATACACTCGGAATGAAGGCGAAAACCGAATTAGTGTGCTCGCTGTTATACCAGGTGAAATGACAAAAGAACTATACAGACGCTCCCCTACGTACGAACGAGTCACGTTCTGGGCGCTTGTTCATAAGTTGAAATTGTCCATAAGTTGAAATTGTCCATAAGTTGAAATTGTTCATAAGTTGAAATTGTTCATGAGTAGAAATTGTTCATGAGTAGAAATTGTTCGTAAGTAGAAATTGTTCGTAAGTAGAAATTGTTCTCAAGTTGAAATTGTTCTCAAGTTGAAATTGTTCTCAAGTTGAAATTGTTCTCAAGTTGAAATTGTTCTCAAGTTGAAATTGTTCTCAAGTTGAAATTGTTCTCAAGTTGAAATTGTTCTCAAGTTGAAATTGTTCTCAAGTTGAAATTGTTCTCAAGTTGAAATTGTTCTCAAGTTGAAATTGTTCTCAAGTTGAAATTGTTCTCGAGTTGAAATTGTTCATGAGTTGAAATTGTTCATGAGTGGAAATTGTTCATGAGTTGAAATTGTTCATGGGTTGAAATTGTTCATGAGTTGAAATTGTTCATGGGTTGAAATTGTTCATAAGTTGAAATTGTTCCATTTGAAATTGATTCAGTGCTATATTTTATATTATAATTGATGTTTAAGGCCTATATAAGTATATTGAAGGTTTATATACAAGAATTTGTACGGTTAAGGCTTGTATTAATAGCCAGCATTGGTTTGTACTGAAAAAATATATTTAATAAAATGGAGAGAATACATACAGCACTGTATACATACATTAGAGAGAGAGAGAGATTTATTAGAAACTGGTCGAAAGAAGCTATCTAATGACGCTTGCAGTTTTCTTCTTTTTTTCCATCATAAATGATGCGGGAGCACTGTATGGCATCATTCAATTGATTTGCAACCTTTTCTGCAATGTTCAATTTTTGGGTGTTGCTGCTCGATTTTTCTGTTCACAAATGGTACTGACGGTCGAACGATTCAAGTTGTATTCCCGTGCAATGCTCACCACTTTCTCACACGCATCAATCTTCTTTATTATTGCCACTTTTGTTTCAAATGAAATGGCTTGCCTCATCCCAGCACCTCCCTCACTAGAAGCCTTTCGCTTTTCATCAACCATATTGAATAATGGATGCACGAGATATTTAATGATAAAAATGAAAAAGGTTCTTTGTGCACTGGAGATACGTTCACGCACTTCTGCACTGCAACAAACTGGGCAGAGGAAGGTGAATGCTGGGTGAGCTGAGCTCTTACAGCGCCAGGCGTCGGTATTAGCGGCGGAAAGAAGCACTACTTGGAAAAAGGCGCGCAATACAAAATTGAACTTACGAACATTTCAGAGCCACTTCTGGATGACCGAGCTTCTCGGACTTCCTGCGGAGGAAACTCATTTCAGCCGCTTGTATCCAGGTTCTTGTTATTTTGGTTACAACCCACAGCTTGTGAATATAGATGAGGGTGGGAATGTAGATTGATCGGTAAATAGAGACTCAGGTTTTTGGCTCAGCTCCTTCTTCACCACGACGGACCGGTGCAGTGTCCGCATCACTGCAGACACTGCACCGAGCGCCCTGTCGATCTTCCATTCCTTTCTTCCCTTACTCTTGAATAAGAACCCAAGATACTTAAACTCCTCCAGAGGGCATGCCACCCTTTTCTGACTGAGGACAATGGTCTCAGATTTGGAGGTGCTGATTCTCATCCCGATTGCTTCACATTTGGTTGCGAATCACTCCGTGAGAGTTGGATATCACGGCCTGATAAAGCCAACAGAACCATATAAAGTGCAGAAAGTAGGGACAATACTGAGGCCACCAAAGCAAACCCCCTCAATGCCAAAGTCATGGCTGCGCCTAGACATTCTGTCCATAAAAGTGATTAACAGTATCGGTGACATAAGGCAGCCCTGGCAGAGTCCAACCCCACTGGAATCGGTCCGACTTACAGCTGGCTGCGCAGACCAGACTCTGACACCGGTCCAAAAGGGACCGGACCAGGCGTAACAGGTTCCGTAACCACATGCTACCGGGGTACCCCCTACAACAGACATGGGGAAACTACGGCCCGCGGGCCGTATACGGCCCGTTAGACAATTTAATCCGGCCCGCCGAGCTTGTCCAATAAATAAAATAATAATGCTTCATAAATCATTCATTACATCTTGTCCATGCAATACCGTGTTTCACCTATAAATGGCGCGCTGACATTTAGGCCTTTGTTGAGTCGCGCCTTTCTCTTTATTTATCCCTCTTTAATTTTCTCATTGTCATTTGAGCCCTTCTGTAAAAATGAGCGGACCAAAGAAAAGGAAAGTGGACAGTGAGTGTCGTGTATTTAATAAAGAGTGGACAACTAAATATTTCTTCACTGAAGTCCGATCAACCGCTGTATGTCTGATATGCCAAGAAACTATTGCTGTTTTCAAAGAGTACAATATCAGCCGTCACTTTGCCACGAAGCATGCAAACTACGCTAGCAAGCAGTCAACACAACAACGAGCGGCTACTGCTCAGAGATTGGTGGCTAATTTGTAGAGTCAGCAGAATTTTTTTCACCGGCAAACTGCAATTCAAGAGGCAAGCACAAAGACAAGCTTTTTGCTGGACTTCAAACTGGCAAAGGCTAGCAAGCCTTTCTCCGAAGGCGAGTTTTTGAAAGAATGCATGATAGAGACAGCTGGTGTTTTGTGTCCGGAGAGCAAAGGCAAGTTCGAAAAAAATCAGCTTATCACGCAGGACAATAACTCGCCGTGTGGAACTCATTGATGAAGATATAGTGAGCGAGTTAAACAAAAAAGCGGCAACCTTTGAGTTATTTTCATTAGCGCTTGATGAAAGTACGGACATTAAAGACACTGCTCAGCTCCTCATTTTTATCCGCGGGATAAACAAAAGTTTTGAGATAACTGAGGAACTTTTGAGCATGGAGCCGCTGAAGGGGAAAACGCGAGGCGAGGACTTATATGAACATTTGTCTGCTGTCGTTGAGAGAATGAAACTACCATGGAATAAACTTGCCAATGTCACCACAGATGGATCGCCAAATTTAACTGGAAAAAACGTCGGACTGCTGAAAAGAATCCAGGATAAGGTGAAAGAACAAAACCCTGGGCAGGATCTTATCTTCCTTCATTGCATAATTCATCAGGAGTCTCTGTGTAAGTCTGTATTGCAGCTTAATCATGTCGTGGATCCAGTTGTAAAACTTGTTAATTTCATACGCGCACGAGGACTTAATCACCGTCAGTTCATTACGTTCTTGGAGGAAACTGATGCGGATCACCAGGACTTACTCTACCATTGCCGTGTCCGCTGGTTAAGTTTGGGCAAAGTGCTACAACGAGTATGGGAGCTCAAAGAGGAGATCATCTCCTTTTTGGAGTTAATTGGGAAATCCGAAGAGTTTCCCGAGCTGAGAGACGTGAACTGGTTGTGTGACTTTGCTTTTTCTGTTGACATTTTTTCGCACATGAATGACCTGAACGTGAAACTACAGGGGAAAGATCAATTTGTACACAACATCTACACAAATGTGCGAGCCTTCAAATCGAAGCTGATTTTATTCTCCAGACAAATGTCAAACAAATCGTTCTCTCATTTTCCCACTCTAGCCACGCTAAAAGAGGCCACCCGAAACATAAAGAAATACTGCAAAACACTGGACGACCTGCACGGAGAATTCTGCCGTCAGTTCTCAGATTTTGAAAAAATTGAGAAGTCACTTCTGTTGGTCTCCTGTCCATTATCACAAGACCCTGAAACAGCGCCACTGGAGCTGCAATTGGAACTGATCGATCTTCAGTCCGATTCCACTTCAAAGGAGAAGTTTAACTCTTCTAAACTGGATGACTTTTACGCTTCACTTAATGAAGCCATGTTTCCAAACCTGCGGAGGATGGCACAGAAGATGCTGGTGTTGTTTGGCTCGACCTACGTTTGTGAGCAGACGTTCAGCATCATGAACATCAACAAAGCCCGTCACAGATCCAAGTTAACTGACCAACACCTCCGATCTATCCTGAGACTTTCCACAACAAAACTAACACCAAACTTTGATGCACTGGCAAAAAAGGGAGACCAACAACACTGTTCCCACTGAAAGTTCGAGTTTTTCTACTATGATAAAAAAATTGAAAGTTTGAAAGGGCGAATCTTTTAATTACGCACTGCAGCGGGACAGAAAGGATTGAGGTTAGTCGCCTATGTTGTTGGGTAGTAATGTTTTGAATGTTGAAAGTTATATTCATCAAGATTTCAATAAATTTTGATATTTGTTTTACTTGGTGCCTTCAATTGAATTGTATTAAAAACAGATGCAATCTCCAGGGTTGATAAATCACAGTTTTCTATTCTAATCTATTTGGCCTACTATTTCTCTTGTACATTTGGAAAATGCAGTCCTCAATGTTAGTGAAACGTGTTGAACATTTATTTGCATGTGCTTGCTGTACTATGAGGTTTGGATACTACAAGCAACGCTTTATTATATTTGGCCCAGCAGTCAATGTACTGCTGTGGCCCCTTGTTCAAATTTTATAACCCATAGTGGCCCGCAAGTCAAAAAGTTTGCCCATACCTGCCCTACAAGAAACCCCAAGGGACATGGTGAAATGCCTTTTCAAAGTCCACATAGCACATGTACACTGGTTGGGCAAAGACCCATGCTCTCACGAGGACCCTGTTGAGGGTGTAGAGCTGATCCACTGTTCCACGGCCAGGACGAAAACCACACTGCTCCTCCTGAATCCGAGATTTGACCTTAGGCGGACCCTCCTCTCCAGTATTCCAGAATAGACCTTCCTGGGGAAGCTGAGGGGTGTGATTCCCCGACAATTGGAACACACCCTCTGGCCCCCCTTTTTACAAAGGGAAATAACCATCCCAGTCTGCCAATCCAGAGGCACTGTCATCGATGTCCTATGTTGCAGAGGCGTGTCAACCAAAACAGCCCCACAACATTCAGAGCCTTTAGAAACTCCGAGCGGATGTCGTCCACTGGGGCCTAGCCACCGAGGAGCTCTTTAACCACCTCAGTGACTTCAACCCAAGAGATAAGAGAGTCCGCTCCAGTATCCCGCGGCTCTCTTTCCTCATGGGAACGTGTGTTGGTGGAGTTGAGGAGGTCCACCAATTTACAATATCCTGAGTCAAGGTCAGCAGCGCCCCATACTTACTATACACTGTGTTGATGGTACGGAGTCCCATGAGCCAAAAGAGCCCAAGATGACTCTTTTTTCCACCTGACAGCATCCCTTACCATCGGTATGCACCAGCAGGTTCTGGAATTGCCGCCACAACAGGCACCGACTATCCTGCAGCTGCAGCACACCGGTCTGCCACCTCAACATTAGAAGCGCAAAAAATGGTCCACTCGGACTCAATGTCCACTGCCTCTCCCGACATGAGAGAAACTTTGTCGGAGGTAGGAATTGAAACTACTTCTTACAGTTGACTCAACCAGGCGTTCCCAGCAGATACTCAAAAAGTTTTTGAGTCGCACGGTCATCTGTCCTCACCATCGGAGCCAACTCACCACAATGTGGTGATCCGTTGACAGCTCCCATTACCCATCCAGAGAGCTCTGTTTATGGATACAAGCAAGGGTGTTGGCCCACTGCCCAGACTTAAATGTTAACTCAACTTTCACTTTGTTCCTCCATGGCATCCATCCATCTTAGCTGCCCAAAAGGCTCTTTTCAGACAAGGGCAATAGTGTCCGCCATAACGTTGCCCAGAGCTTTCACTTTGAAACATTTTTGGGAAAATCCACCATCAGCTCTATGACCCAGATGCCCCCCAGAAGGTCTATTTTCGGAGAAGCACCACGATGCCTGCCACAAGGTAACACAGGGCTCGCATTTCTGATAAAAAATTCACCCTCACACAGGATTCCGGCTGCTCAGAAAGCTATTTTTGGATAACAATGATGGACACTGCCTGCCAGTTTTTTTCGCGGGTCTGAGTTCCGCCATTTTTTTTGTGGTAAGCATTTTATGAACTTTTATTTATATTAATTATAAAAAAACAGCGATGAACTGAAGCCCCGAATGTTGAAGCTACGACTTGGCGAAGGATCACAGTACTTATTCATGTGGACTACTTATTTATGTTGACTGCTTATTTATTTATTACTTATTTATTGATTACTGTATTTACTCGCATTGACGTTTGGTCGCCCGGATGTTTGGTCGCCTGGATGTTTGGTCCCCGGTCTTTTGCTTTGACTTGGCGAAGGATCACAGTACTTATTCATGTTGACTACTTATTTATGTTGACTGCTTATTTATTTATTACTTATTTATTGATTACTGTATTTACTCGCATTGACGTTTGGAAGCCCGGATGTTTGGTCCCCGTTGGTCCCCGGTCTTTTGCTCGCCAGTCAAATGGTGACAGAGAGTAAGTACTGTTGAAAACAGCTCTCAACAAGAGTTTAGTGGTTAATATCTAAGTACTGTTGAAACCAGCTCTTAAAATAATATTTTGTAAGTTTGTATTTGTATTTTTTGTACAAAATTTGGAAATTTTACTGCCTCAATAATTGCATTTAGTTTTAATGTCAAAGTTCCGGGCTAAAAGTATGCTAAGACTTTTATTTGTTTGATAAAAATGACCATCTAAAATATTTCAACATTGCAAGTTCCTCCAGAGAGAATGAAGCTTCATTGGATGCCTATGACAGTCAATGGCAGCAGCCAGTGTGTTAAATGAGTGCTCTTATTGATATTAGATATTTAGATATTAAACTCTTGTTGAGAGCTGTTTTCAACAGTACTTACTCTCTGTCACCATTTGACTGGCGATCGAAAGACCGTAGACCAACAGGGACCAAACGTCCGGCGACCAAACATCCGGCGACCAAACGTCCGGGCGACCAAACGTCCGGGCGACCTAACGTCTGGCCAGGAGAGGTGAGTAGCCTTGATTTTGAAATAAAATAAAACTCCACCTTGATTTTTTTCGTTTTATTTCTTGTTTGAAAGTGACAAATATTGGAGTATAATTTAGACATTTTGACATTAGAAGCAATATGGCTGCCACAACATCTTAAACTTCTGGGAAGAAAATTTTAATTTCTGTAATCAGAAAGCATCAGGTTCTCATCAAGATTGATCAAGATTGAAGATTCTTATTTCAAATTGAATAATTTGGCATTTTTTCATTTACAAAGACAGGCATATTAACTTCCTTATGATATTGGCCCTAAATTGCATTTGATTGATATCCCAGAAATACCACGTGTGATTTTTCTTAAGATTTTCCCTTCGAAGTAACACTTTTGTACTTCCGATTAAAACCATGAACATGGAGGTGAAATTGGGAATCAGGGGGAGGCTTATATGCAGTAAATTTTAAAATGCAACAATTTTAAGGCAATTTAAAGGGTGCGGCTTATACGCACGGGTGAGTAAATATGGTATTTATGTGTGTACCTAAGCTTAAAATCTCATACTTGCATAATGACATTAAGGGTATAAAATTCAATTCAATAATGACAACTTCTCAGATAATTGGGTCAACCAATTAAGTAAGTGAGTCCACTCCGTCCAAATAGAGGCTTAAAAAGCTTGTTCATTTGAGTGTTAAGTGTAGATTTACATTGATGTTTAACATTGCTTGTCTTTTTAGATTTAAAGCACATTTATGTGCCTCCCATTTTTTAGGTTAGACAACTAATTATAGTATAGAAAATGCTCATGCTCAAAGTTTCTGGTTGTAATCCTTTCGCAAGATGATACAAAATCAAAACATTGATGCAACTTAATCTTATGTTATAGGCATTACACCTTGCTGAAGGCCTGCCTTCTATGAAGAATCTATCTACATTACACTTTTATTACAAAATGCAAAGAAAAGCTGCTCACCGTTGTTGTGTTGCAGGAGTCTCTATTGTGTCCATCTTGTGTTACAGGGAAAAAAACTTATTTTTTATACTTTACTAACTAGTAAATACAGAAATTAAACTAGTTCGACGAAAATGAATCTTGATGTTAACAGGGTCATTCTTAATGGAACTCGTGCATTACAAAGCTAGAAACCTTAGCTTCTTTACATCCTTTTTTCTTCAACTCTAAATAAATGACATACTGCTCTCACTCGAACCTCCTCTTCACGCTTGACAAAACATTATTTGTTAATAATTCTCATGGCCATGCCCTCTGATAGGTTCACCATAGGCCTTCCCAAATGCAGATAAAAGAGACAGGAGACTCATCTGTGGTTTCTTGCAAGAGAGAATCGAACTGACGCGCCTTCGTCCAAGTTCATTCTGGCATTAGACGCATATTTTTCCTGTTAATTAGCTTCAAGGACCTCAGTTACAATGGACATCTCAGCTCTCAAGGGAGGGGTGAGAAAATAGGAGTGAGAAGTCAATAGAAGTTTTAGCTCTCAAATCAAATGAGGGTCATGTTGAACCGAAGGTTCTTCTGCGCATTCCAGCAGTCCAAGATTGTTTGACCTTCATTTGTTTGGTCTAACTAAGGAGCAAACATTTACATGGTTGCAAGCAGATGTTCTAAAATGACTTTTCTAATGTTAATAAGCTAATTAAAGCAAAGTGTTCCTCATTGCGAGCAGATATATAATAATGTAAGACTAATAAGCTAAGTAAAGCAAAGCGTTCTTCATTGCGAGCAAATATATAATAATGTAAGACTAATAACCCCAACTATCTACTTTCCAATCTAATAGATAGCCAATTGCATTTGTTTCCATCCTAAAACTCAAGAAATTAAAAAAAAAACAGAATTCTGTATTTAATAGTCAGATTCCTACTTCGGTGCACGATCCATCGTAGTGGGTGCAGCTTGTAGTTGTTTGAAGCCAGCATCAGCAGCCCAATGGTGCCCAGATCAGGTGGCAGATGTAATATCAAAAGTAACATCATAATGAGAAATTTACCAACAAGTGACTGATGCTGAGTGACTGATATGTTGCACCTGCAGCCCATTTGCCTGAAGAATGTAACCAACTCTGTAATTGTCTGAAGTTGGTTTTCTGTTTGTAAAAAAGAAAATTGCTTATTCTATGCCATATTTCTCTCCAAATTATAGCATAATAGAATGATTTGTTATTATTATAACAACTTTTCACATTTTAAGGAGGACTACAAGATTGAAAACGTTAATATTTATTTCTCAGCTTGACCGGCACCAGGCGGCTATCGGACCGGTACCGGTCCTCGATCCATTGGTTGGGTACCCCTGGGTTAAAGTAATGGGAAAATAGCGCAGAACAGTCGAAATAAGCATCTGTTAATGCAATATGTTAAGTTTTTTGCAAGTATACCATAAAAAACAGCATAACAAGCTGTTGGTGGTCAGAGTGGAAAAAATAGACATACATATAAGTCGAAGTCCAAAGTAAAAAGAACACCATTATGTTCTTTGTAGTTTAAAAGATAAATAAATACAATGTGTGTAAGCATAGGACCAGGATATAAGTGTCTAAAGTTAACAAATCCTCCTCTTGTAAACAAAGGTGTCAACCCAAGTCACGCTCATAGAGAGCCTCCCAAATTATAAGATCATTGTTATTTAATGTTATTTTCATATACTTTTAAAGTCATAACTTGAGATATGAGCTTAATGTGTTCAGGGACTGAGCCCATATTAATTTGTTCCCACCCTCTGAAAAAAAAAACACTACAGAACAGAATATATTACAATGGAAAAACATTTTATTGGTTTTAATTCACCATCTACAAACAGAGTATCAAATAATTGGTGATTTTGATGTTTAAGAATAAAATGAGGCATTATTCAATACAACGGAGAGTTTGTGAATGGGAGAGAATGAGACTTGACGGATGCGCTCCCAATGTAACATAAACTTTAAATTTAACTTAAATGAACTTAGATTCCGATACACACACACTTAAAAATGTTTTAATGTTACGTTACACTAAATTTAAATCTTGTGAAATAAACAAGGCAAAGAGGTTAATGTATTAATGTATTCCACTGCAGCTTCCGAAGCAAACTTAATATCGATTGTCATCAATCATACGTCTTTTCTTCGCACTACCCTTATTTCCTCTGGCTTCCTTTGGATTCATTGAGTGTCCCTTAATTTTTCACTGACTAATGCAAAAAAAACACGGAAGAAATGCGACATTACACCCAGTGCTTGTAGAGATCTTTGGATTGCATTGGATAACTTTATTCATCCCGTATTCAGGAAATTACATTGTGGCAGTAGCAAGAGGGTGATGAGACAGAACTGCAAAGCAAAAGTGCAAGAGTGAGATGAGGCGAGAGAGCGAGTGCGCTGAAATAATAAGGAGCCTCTCGCGGCCTGGCCACCCTGGCTGTCTCGAATGGTCGTAACTCAAAATTTGTCTCCTATATAAAAGTAAATATTTGCTTTGAATTTTACACTTATCTCAAGTTCCTTGTATGTCGGGGCAATCGTATGTCAAGGTGTCACATTACTTGTACAATGACAGTACAGCTAGAGTGGGGCAAAGAAGTATTTAGTAAACCACCAAATGTGCAAATACACCTATTTGAAAAGATTATAGAGGCCTGTAATTGTCAACATGGGTAAAACCCAACCATAAGAGACAGAATCTGAGAAAAAAATGGAAAACAGCATTGTTTGATTTTTAGAGAATTTATTTCCAGAGTGGAAAATAAGTATTTGGTCACCTACAAACAAGCAAGATTTTTGGCTGTCGAAGAGTCTTGAACTTCTTCTGATGAGGCCTAACTGGGTCTGCACTCGTTACCTGTATTTATAGCATATGTTTTAACTCATTGTCGGTATAAAAGACACCTGTCCACAACCTCAGTTTCTCACACTCCAAACTCCACTATGGACGAGCTGTCGAAGGACACTAGAGACA
>NC_135518.1:1471668-1481668 GCF_051989575.1 Stigmatopora nigra | reverse complement strand
GTCAGCGACCTAGGTTAGATGGCTGCCCTGGACCTAGGCAAGATGGATGTCCCCCGAGCGAGCAGTGACGAGAACAGGAGTTTTTTCACGTTTTATGCAAGATACGTCCGTCATTTTTCTTGAATTTCATTCATTGAATAAATTCAAGTAAATCAATTTTGTTTAGCGTTTTATCTGTTCATCCTTTCTCTATTTTGAAATATGTATCGGCCCAATTTGTGACGTCACCCGCCGACGCAATGGCGCCATCTTGATAGGACGTCACCGCGTCGCAGCGCCGTCAATTTGGAGTTAATTTTGCATGTCGTGTTTAATGCGCATATAAGCCATACCCTCGATTCAGTCATTTTTTGTCACACAAAAGTGGCTTATATGCGCGTAAATACAGGATATCTCATAAGTGGGTTTGTAAATTATGATGACACTGCGAACAATTGAGTCAATGTGCTCACCTGGATTTAGACGGGGTGATAGGTGATTGTCTGTGATGATCAGATTTAAGGATCCGGTTATAATCGGACCACTAAATGGACACAAACACAGAGGGTGTGCATTTGATATTGAGGATCCTGTATAATTCAGAAATGTTTTTTACCATGTGAGCAGGATCGGTGGTGCCTAAATGGACCCCTTTTTGACACAAAGGCCTCAGCAGATTGATACCTGCAAACAGAATCAGATTCAATATCCCGGTCAAACAGTTTTGAGATAAACAATAAATTGTCTGTAAAACTGTACACAGTAAATTGTAAATCATATTTTTTTTATGTAACCAGCTATGTACACCATCCACAGAGGATACGACAGCGCTTTTGTTTTAAAAACTGTTCAAGAAAGAACTGTTTGTAAATTTGACAAAACAGACCTAAATGTCCATCGGATTGATGTTACTTATTGGTATGTTTTGTATAGTTTCTTTAATATTTTCATATTTGATCAATTAGTTAAAAAACGGATAATTTCATAGCTTAATTACATTAGAATTCATTAGTATAAAAGTAAAGACAAGTGAGAAACATTTTTTGAAATAATTTGAATTGTGGACATAAAATTAGTCGTGACCTATTTGTTGAGGTGTGGCCCAGGTTTCTCCAGTCAGATGAAATCTCGTTCTGATAGCGTCGGTTTTAGACCATACAACGTGATTTGTATTATGATCGTTATTAAATAGGTTAAATATAACTTCAGTTCAAGACTGTACTTGAATCTCGTTTAAACAAGTGTATTGAATACGTTGGTAATATAAACCTATATTTGTCAAAAAACTTGCTAAGCTGGCTAGCATCACATGGTCCTAGAGAAGAAAGTCGCTTGCAACTAGACGGAGCGTATCCCAAGGTGGTCGGATGCTCAAAAACGGAGATGATGGGGAGTAGGAGAACAGGTAATCCACTAATTCTACGAGACAAGGTAAGGAGAAATCTTCATATTGTGTATGGTAGGCAATAGACCAAAATAACTTGTTCAAACCAAACTTGATATAACAAACTTAATGAAAAGAGCAAAAACCGAATTTGCCGCTCCCGCTCGGCGCTCTCCCCCGGGCCCTCTCGCCCGCGCCCCCCGGGCCCTCTCGCCCGGGCCCTCTCGCCCGGGCCCTCTCGCCCGGGCGCTCCCCCCGGGCCCTCTCGCCCGGGCGCTCCCCCCGGGCCCTCTCGCCCGGGCGCTCCCCCCGGGCCCTCTCGCCCGGGCGCTCCCCCCGGGCCCTCTCACCCGGGCGCTCCCCCCGGGCCCTCTCGCCCGGGCCCTCTCGCCCGCTCCCCCTCGGCGCTCACGCCCGCTCCCCCTCGGCGCTCACGCCCGCTCCCCCTCGGCGCTCACACCCGCTCCCCTTCGGCGCTCACGCCCGCTCTCCCTCGGCGCTCACGCTCGCTCCCCCTCAGCCCTCTCGCTCAGTTCCGCTCTCGCTCGAGTAAAGTTATTTATTCACTAATGCACAAAAGATCGATGTTCCAAATGTGAATAAAAAAGATGTGTTAATTATTGTGATAATTGTTAGACTGAAAATGTTTTATTTTATTTTGCTCATCATGATAATTTTGTCATATAGCGCAGACCTAACCAGGAATTGTAGGTCCACTGCTACTGCTACTATAGTGTCTAGGTTGATGTTGATATGTGCAGTGATGGAGGGCGTACTAATGAAATAAAGAATACTTTTAGGTTTCAAGTTATTGATCCATGTTTTTGTTTGAGTTTTATGCATCCTTTCAGATGTTTTTTTTCCATATTTAGAAGGCTGCATTTAAGCAGGTTTGGACTAAGGCTGGGCTACACTAAAAACTGAGAAAATGTTATAATGAAAGCCATATGTTGTTTGAACATAAAACAAAAACATTTAACATAGTGCTCAATGGGGTTTCAGATAATAATAAGTGTAAATGAACTTTCCTTTCTATTTTCATTTGTTTTTTTTTCTTAAGTGTTCTTAAAAATTGCAATAATCATGCTTAGTTTAGTATAAATTAATCGAAATGTGACTTGCAAATTGTGATACGAATCATATCGCCAGTTTTGACCCGAATACACACCGCCACTATACAGTAGGTTATGACATTCTGAGCATTTTCTGTCCTGTTATGAGCGTTTATGATGGCAACATCATGACTGTAAACTATTACTTCCGGTAAGAATCTGAGTACAGATTTGATTCCATCACACCTTCCACCATTGACTGTGATAGAAGAATATATTGCAAACCTTTAGTCCTATTGTTCCAGTACTTTTGCTCCCACTGGTCCAACACAATGCTGAGGTACCTCGGACACTCAAAGAATCTGAGGTATCTAGATGAGGACGGCGATGGGAAAATACGCTCAAATCCTCCACAGCGACTCAACTCATCTTCGCTATCGGCAAGCACACGGACATCGTTGGGAGTCAAAATATCCAACACTGTTGCCAGTGTGGCCTAAAAGCAGAAATGCAATTTGAATACTGTCTCATACGACATACATACAGACCATCAAGGTTCTAAAAAGTTTCAACAAAAACATTTTGTCTGAAAATACGAATGGAATTTGATAATAACTAAACGATAAATCTAAATTCAAATTCATCATGTATTTTATTTTGAATTTGCCGTGATACAGTTGCTCTCAAGACACACCGCTTGCCTTCTATTAGCTTAAAAGGGACTGCATCTCCATCATGCCGAGGGTAGCGCATTGTAGACAGACATGAGAGCTGAACCCTGCAGAGTGGTGGCCACTGTGTGCGACAAAG
Organism: Stigmatopora nigra; assembly: GCF_051989575.1. NCBI lineage: Eukaryota > Metazoa > Chordata > Actinopteri > Syngnathiformes > Syngnathidae > Stigmatopora > Stigmatopora nigra. Next base: position 1,478,443 of record NC_135518.1, on the reverse strand, counting down.
GGCAACGATGTGAATCTGACCCGAAGATGGCAAGAAGTAAATAGATGGGTAGCGGCATCTTTTCCAGCATGGGCGCGACTGTCTGATCACAAGTCCCTTTTCCGGACACTTTTTCATCCTTTTTCTGGCTTTGAGTTCCTGATTGATCTCACACATTTATGGAGTTTTTCTTATTGTGAGTAATGTAGCTTTATTTTTGGGCTTCATCAAGGGCTCCAAGGGCCGAGTGAAAAGAAGAAGCGTGTTATTATCAAATAGTTTGAGTCTTGCTATCCCCCACCTAGTTGATGTATGTCTTCCTCATTTTAGAAAAATTAAGAAATTTCGCCAAACGCAATCATCGTTGGATGGATATTTCAACAAATGTCACATAATGTTTGCCTCCACTTGCGCCCTCAGCTACACACTTTCGCATTCACACCAATTAATTGAATATGTAATTGCATGTCATATGAATTTTACTATCTTAATAATTTTAAAAAATGTGTTTTCCAGATATTTCATACAAAATAGGTATACTTTTAATATTTTTAAAATGTTTCGGGTGTAGTATCGGTGACATGAAAACGATTGGGAAGAATTAGATCTATTACCGTACAGTGGTACCTCAACATACGAGCAGCTCTACCTACGAGATGCTCGAGACACGAGGAAAATTTAGATCAAATAATTCGCCCTAGATACAAGAAAAATTTAGATGCGAGAAAGCCAGGTGTAGTCTTTTTTTGTCACATCTCTTGTGTATAACAGATATCTACGAGCACTGAACGATTTCTTCAAACAAGTTTCCCACACACATGGACCAGAAAACGCACAACACGCATGCGTGGGCAAAAAGAGGGCTTTATGAAGTATACTCGTGCACACAACACTGATAGCCAATGGCACCCTTTCTCAGAATAAAAGCAGCTGTTGCATTTCCTGTTTTTCCTTCCTTAGCCTGTTAGCTCCCGCAATCGCTCATTCAAGACTACTTGTCGTTGTCAAGTGGTCGTGCGTTATCCTATTGTGAGGACATTTGTGTGCATCATTTTCGAAATATTTTGAAGGAAATACGACAGCAAACAGCACATCGATGGGGAACGTGAGGGTGGAGGCGTGGCAAACAGCTAACCCGCAGAACAAAGGTAAAAAAAAAAAAAGCTTAAAACTAAATTTGAGTTCAGTTTTGTGTAAAGTTACATTAAACATATGTTTGTGTGTGTCTGTATATATGAATCCAAGTTAATTTCAATTTGTTTGTTCGGTTAGGAGTGTGTTGCCGTGTATAAAGGCCCCCAATACCGCCCCACTGCCTGCTTCTATCTGTATGTCCATCTGTGTATCCTCCGCATCTAATTTTATAGTTCTATTAAACACATTTTGGTTCTATTAAACCACTCGTTATGTGTTACATGTCAATATATGGCGAATTAGAACAAGTAAAAGTGTTTTTCCAATCCAATATCCTGTTTTTGGTGTTTTTTCAGAGGGTTGGAACAAATTAATTTGTTTTAGTTCATTTCAATGGGAAACGTTCACTCGAGTTACGAGAAGCTCGACATACAAGCTCAGTCTGTTTAAAAGCATATAATTACCACCATTTAAAAGCATATAAGCTGTCCCTGCATACAAACCGCACCCTTAAAAGCGCCTTGAATTTTACTATTAAAGTAAAATTATGTTTTATTTCAAAATCAAGGCTGCTCGTGTCTGGCCATTCAGAGCACATTTAACTAGGTTTAGACGGCAGCCTAGGTAAGATGGCCATGACCCGATCAAGCAGTGACGGGAACGTGGGTTTTTTAAGGTTTTATGCAAGATACACATGTTTTTTCTTGAATTACATTCATAGACGTCAACATAAATTTTGCTTAGCGTTTCATTTGTTTATTTTTCTCTATTTTGAAATAAATGACGTATCGGCTGCGTTGTCTTGCGTCATGACATCAATGCGCCATTGTGTCATGACGTCATTGTGTTATGGCGTCGTCAACATGCAGTTTCGTGTATGTCGTCTTTTGATGCGCATATCAGCTGTGCCCTCGATTCAGTCATTTTTTTTGTCCGAAAAAAGCAGCTTGTATGTGAGTAAATACATTAAATGTAAAATGCCTCTTGACTTACAAAAAAATCAAAATTACTTTAATACTTCTGGAACAAATCAATTTCAGAAACTGAGATTACACTGGATATCAAAACCATATTCTACCAATCTCATTTCTGCTATTAGATATCCCTTCACAGAACAACATTAAATCTTATAGGTTGAGAAAGACTTCAGTAGAGCAACAAATTTGAATTTTCCAGAAATAATGATTTCCTTTAGCAGATACTGTATAATAGGTTAATATAACTTTTGACCATTTAAATTTGATTGGAAATCATTGCTTATGTGGCAGTATTTGACTGCTGAGGAAGGACATGTACCCCAATATATCAAGCCAAGTCAGATAGAATTGATCTCAGTGAGTCCAAATGAAATATGAAGAACAGATATTTCCATGTCTAAAGTATCTTTAAGGAAGATCAACAATTATCCATGGTAAAATAATTCTTGCCATGCGTATAGTATGTATGAAAGTAAGGATTTCTGCATATTTTATATAGTTGAGGCCATAGGTAAACAGAGCATGATATGAAACAATAAATATGTCCATTTGGGGATTGCGACAATGTATTTGACTTTGACTCCCATACTTGTCAATCATCTTCGTCTATGAATTTTAACATCTATTCTTGACCTGGCGCTTCTGAAAAGATGTTACACCAAGTTACACCAGTTTTGTCATCAAAATAGAGCCAGTATTTCAGTGGAATATTGTCTGAAGCTTGTGGAAGGTTACTCAAAGCCAACATCCAGAGAGAAATGGCTTCTTTACTGCCCTTCTTGATGCGCCAAATAATGCAGTAAATGGGAAATGTTACTCGATACTATAAAATTAAAACCTTCGACCTACGAGAAAATATTAAATTCTCTAAGAAAACTCTATTGAGATATTTATCAAAAATAAATCATTTTAGTAACCTGAAACAGGAAAGGTTTACTCTTATTTGACATTTTTTTGCTTTGTGTATGTAAACATCTGGCTTCAACTGAGTGGAGCATATAGTATGTATGAAATATGTCTCAGCAAATTGTATAACACTTAAAGTTGTAAGAATTACAAATGGCTGAATTGGGAGGAGTTACTTTTTATTAATGTAACTCTATGTATTGATAAGTGTGTACCTTGTCTGCATAGCGCTGTTTAAGGTAAAAGGCCCGTTTGACCTTTTCGTCGACTGAAACCTCAACATTAGTCATCTCCTTGTTCACATAAGACAGACTGGACACATACATGCAAAGGACAAAAATGTCAGTAGGCAGTTTCATATCACTGGCGCAAAACCTTTCCTTCTCATAACCTGCAGTTAGAGCTGAAGGTGCTTCCCCCCAAGGCGACTGCATCCTCTTGCTGAGGAATACGGAACCCCGCCATATTCATGAGGTCTCGGACCATTTGGCCCTTGACTGAAACATCCAGCGCTGTGTTGGAATGGAGGCTGTATAATTGGAACAAAAAATGTAAAACCCAGAAGCTATTTGGGGGGGATTGCTGAAGAGACAAAATCAAGGTGAAATGTAAATTAAGTTTTTACAGTGAATAATAATTATTACCGGTGTTACCTGGGTGAAATGTTAACCTCGAGAATCCAAGGTTTTAGGTTTTCATCCAGCATTATATCAAAGCCAAACAGCTCGTGGCAGCTATATGGTGAGCGCAAATGCATCTTAAGCAGGGAGTTCACGTATGGTTCTGATCTGATTGGAAAAACGTGAGAAAAACATGAAATGTGCTTCAAAAAACATGGTAGTAATTATCTTCAAAGTAAACCGGAAAAATTGTCTTACGCAATTATTGTTTTGATGACAATATCTTTAATTTTCTCCCAAATCAAGATTGTGTCTACACCTCTGCATCCAAGATACTTCCACAATGCCTTTAGAGTCCTGAAAACAAAGAGGTACAATTCACGGTGTTTCCCCTTTACTCTAGGGTGCCTACACTTTTTGCATCAAAAAGTCTTGCACTACTTTTCATAGAGGCAACCTTCTGCACTGTTTTGCAGGACAGCGACAGGGCCCGGCTCTTATCTATGAGGATAGGCCTGGGTGATATAGACAAAAATGTTTTCATGATAAAAAATAGATTTATCAGTTGATATCAATAATGATCACGTAATTTTTCTTTCAATTTTAAAACTTCTGTGAATATGTAAAAATAAAACGGTTTCGTTAACCAACTGTCCACAAACTGTTACACTTGGTCCCCATCTCTCTTCTTCCATTACACTGAGCATTGGCTCCCGTCAATGTTGTGTTCTGAGTCCTCTTCAATACTCTTTGTACACATGCGGCTGTAAACCGACTCACCACTAACACCATCATCAAATTTGTCGATGACACCACCGTGGTCGGACTCCTCTCAGGGGTGCCTTCAGAGAGGAGGTCAAGAAACTGCCTTTGTGGTGTTTGGTGAACAATCTCACACTTAACACCACGAAAACTCAAGAAATTATCCTGGACTTTCGCAAACGCAACACAGATCTGGCCCCAGTCCTCATAAATGGAGAAGGCGTAGACAGGGTCCAATCCTTCAAATTTCCGGGGGTCCACGTCACGGACAAGCTTTCTTGGTCTACCAACACTGGCGAAGAAGGCCCAGAAGTGACTCCATTTCCTGAGGGTGCTCAGGAGGAACAACTTGGACACTAAGCTTCTGGTAATCTTCTATAGAGCCACTTTGGAGAGCATCCCAGAAAATCATCGGCTGCGCTCTACCCTCACTGGTTGACATTGCCAGCCCTCGCTATCTCAGCAGAGCCGGGAACATTGCTTGGAACTCAAACCACCCTGGTCACAACCTGTTCCAGCTGCTGCCTTCTGGCAGACACTACAGGTCCCACGAAACATGGACAAATAGATTTCGGGACAGTTTTTACCCCTCAGAAAAAAAACCACAAAGAAGTGAATCCGTGAAAGTTGAAGCCGTGATATTCGGGGGAAATCTGTATGTCGTCTAGCTTACGTGAGTCTGTTGGCTCCACTCACTCTGATGGCCCTGATGATCGATAAAGAGCCAGAAAAGAGTGTTAAGAACAATAAATTTTAAAAAATCATTCATTTTTCAATGTAGAATTGGGTTGGGCATATTACGTCTTGTTCAAGCCCAGAAAAAATTGAGATAAGGAAATGCATTTACTTTTGGGGGTATTTGGTGACTTGATCTTTTTCATATCTCAAGTCACTCATTTGCACACAAAAACATGTGTAACCTGAAAATTCCGCTACCAGAAGCATTTGTATGTATATGTGAAAACGTGAAGACAATATACGCGGTTGAAACTGAAATAAATCATTCCTGTTTTGTTAACCACCCAGACTACGGTTGTCCAAAATGTCAGTTATAATAGTGTTTAAAATAAAAGCAGTACAATTTGACAAACTAGATTAATCCCCATTTTCAGGACAGTGGATTATCTCTTTAGCCACAGTGGACTGCTATTATTTTGAACACTACTGTACATTGATATCACATCAGGAATAGTTGTGACTTCAATTCTAAGACGATTTATTTTTACCATTTGTGTCCTTGGCAGGCTTTGTCATCGCTGTTGGCCTGGTATTCAGAATTTTTCTTGTTGACACTGTAGTTTGTCAGATGCATGAACTTGTTGCTCAGGGTTTTCATGGAGGGTGAATACCTTGAGTGCATAAATATCCATCCATTGCCTCATTATTGGACATAGTAGGTCAAACGTACTGTATGTGGGAAATGGTTGGTGAACACTAACTTGCAGCTTGCGAAGCGGACCAGTCCATCGGAGTAGATGTATATTCTGAGAGGGTCATAGCATGTCACATAGACATAGATCCGCAGGTCAAACTTGTTGCCACTGATCAGGTAGGGCTTGTGGAGATATCTGTCAAAATGATCCATGATAACGATAAAAATAAACATGGTGGTACCTCTAAGGACAAATGTCTTTAGATTTGAAAGAAATTCCAAATTACACATGCATACAAATATACAAACACAAATAAAGGCTAAATAAAGTACAACCAAACTCAGTTTTGCTTTTTTGCCTTTTTAAAAGTGTTTTTAACGGGAGTCTGTATGTTTAAACTGGTGTAAGCTTTGTGTTTTTGCTGCTTTTCTGTCATAATGATTTGATGATTCTTAATGATTCCATTTACTTTGATTTGCTTTGTACTTTGTGCTTTTGCTTTATTTATTCTGCGGCCTTTGCGAACGGACTGTTCTCTCTGTCTCTATCTGATAGATAGATATATGTGTGCGTGTGCGCGCGCACACACGCACGCACCAATCCATCCGATATCTCTATCTCTATACATATATATATATATATATATATATATATATATATATATATATATATATATATATATATATATATATATATATATATATATATATATATATATATATATATATATATATATATATATATATATATATATATATATATATATATATATATATATATATATATATATATATATATATATATATATATATATATATATATACATATATATATATACATATATATCTATACATATATATATATATATATATATACATATACATATATATATATACATATATATATATACATATATCTATATATATACATATATATATATATACATATATATATATACATATATATATATACATATATCTATATCTATATCTATATCTATATCTATGTCTATGTCTATGTCTAT
>NC_135518.1:1394168-1456668 GCF_051989575.1 Stigmatopora nigra | reverse complement strand
CTGCAAAGGAAACTAATTTCAGCCACTTGTATTCAGGTTCTGTCTTTTGGTCATAAAACCTGTTTTTATTTTTCTTAAATCAAGTGGAGAACTATATTCGCTGTGAGTACAATACTTAAAATATTTACAATATTTTTATTTATAGATTGTACGTATTTAGATACTAATACATTAAACCCGGGCAGTCCGGTGACGCGAGTGGTTACATTAAACTCGGACTGCCAGGTGGCGCGAGTGGTTAGCGCGTCGGCCTCACGGGTCTGGATTCCTGGGTTCAAATCCAAATCACATTCTCCCAGACCTGCGTGGGTTTTTTCCGGGTACTCCGGTTTCCTCCCACATCCCAAAATCTTGCATGATAGGCTGATTTGACACTCTAAATTGCCCCTAGGTATGAATGCGAGTGTGCATGGTTGTCTGTCTCCTTGTGCCCTGCGATCAGCTGGCCTCCGGTTCAAGGTGTCCCCCGCCTCTGGCCCGGTGACAGCCGGGATTGGCTCCAGCTCCCCCGCGACACTGATGAGGATAAAGCGGTTCAGAAAATGAGATGAGAAATGCCTAACATTTACCGTATTTTCTCATATAAGCTGCCTCCGCGTGTAAGCCGTAAACTTGAAATGGACTTAAAATCGTTGAATTTTAAGATTTCTATCATACAAGATGACCCCTAATTCACATTTTCACTTCCATATTTAGGGTTTTAATAGGAGTACAAATGTATTACTTTGAAAGGAAATTCTTAAGAAAAACCATCGCATGCGGTATTACTGAAATACTGTAGCAATCCTAAGGATTGTCTCCTGGATTGCACATTATTTGGGTCAATATCATAAGTTTACCGTATTTACTCGCATATAAGCCGCTTTTGTGGGACAAAAAAATTATGACTGAATCAAGGGTACGGCTTATATGTGCATTAACACAACATGCAAAAAACTGCAAATTGACGGTGCCGTGACCTAATGACATGACAAAAACGGCGGCTGCATCGGCGCGTCACGACGTAAGCAAATTCGGCAGTTTCATTTATTTAAAAATAGAGAAAAGATAGATAAAACACATAACATTTATTTTGAAGTATATGAATGAAATTCACAAAAAAATGCGCATCTTAGATAAAACGTGAAAAAAATTGCTCGCTTGGGGCACAGCCATCTTACATATGTCCGAGGGCAGTCATTTTACCTAGGGCGCTGACGTTATTAACCTAGTTAAACATACTTTGACTGGCCAGATGAGAGTGGCCTTGATTTTGAAATAAAACAGGCAGGTTATATCCTTCTTTTTGTTCAGGCACTTAGGTGGTGTTGGGTTTATTCTGTATTACTATTATACATATATGTGTAGTAATTCATTTCTTTGTTAAATCATTAAAAGTCTTTCTATTGTTCGGCTCGAGGTCATAAACTGCCGCCTAGTCCACTCTCACATGGACTTCTCCAAGGATTGTTGACGCTACATCCAAATACCCAGTATCGGACTGTGAGGGTTGTTGATCGGGCAAGGACTCGATATCTGCCATTTCCAGCAACAGAGCCCATAACAAAGATATTGTTTCTGCCACGTCCATAACACTCGTGACGCACTTCGGGCTTCTTTATGTAATTGTTATATGATTGTTAGTTCAAATGAAGGCGTGATTGTTTTTGTTTTAATGCCTTAAAGCTGTACGCAAAATACTGTTCGGGAGGGATACTTTGGAAGATCGCCTCCCTTAAGGTTACTTATCTGTGATCCATTCTATTTAATTAAATGTCAATAATTGAATAAGATGTCTGCCTGCAGTTATTGATAATTACGGACGAAGGTAATTATTAATGAACCTAACAGGTGGACAGCTTGGGGTCCTTTATTTGTAGTTTGAGTTGTAGTCTTCAGTAGAGAGTACCGTGAACATTTCCAGCGGAGTTTGAATCAGTGTTCATAAAAGTTGATTGGAATGCGTTGTCAAAGAAGAATGCTCTTGAGTGTCAATTACTTGGAATTGATATAAAGTAAGCGAACTTGGTAATTGATTTTTTTCGTTGTATTTCTTGTTCAAAAGTGTCAAGTTTTCGAGTAATATGAACCATCGAAAGAATTAAGATATTTTTACATTAGAAGCAATATGGCTACCATAACATCATAAACTTCTGGTAAGATAGTTGTAATTTTTGTAATTAGAAAGCATAAGGTTCTTATCAAGGTAGACTTATTTCTTTTTCAAAATGAATAATTCAATATTTTTCATTTACATAAACAGGCGTATTTACTTCCTTATGATATTGACCTTAAATGTGCTTTTGATTTATAGTCTTTCAGAATACGACTTGTGATGATTTTTCTTAAAATTTTCCCTTCAAAGTAACACATTTGTACTCCCTATAAAATCCATGAATATAGAGGTAAAAATTGGGAGTCTGGGGGCATCTTGTAGGCTAGAAATTGTAACATTAAAACATTTCAAGGCAGTTTTTAGGGTGCAGCTTATACGCGCGGGCGGTTTATATGTAAATACGGGATATGCCTGTCTTTGTAAATGTAAAATGTCAAATTATTCTATTTGAAAAAATAAATAAGTCCATCTTGCAAATTTTCTTACCCAAAGTTTAAGATGTGGCCCGTAATTGTCAACATTGGTAAACTTCAAACATAAGAGACAAGATTGGATTAAATAACTTTATTCATCCCGTATTTGAGAAATTACTTTGTCACAGTAGCAAGAGGGTGAGGATGCAGTAATAGCAAAGGCATTTTAGACATAAATAGATAGTTGATAAGTAATAAGTAAATAAATAAAATAAATACACGAGTATACACACACGCGCGCGCACACGCACACACACACATATATATTGCAACAAGCAGCCGCTTTGAACGGCGCCCTATGATGAACTTATATATGTGTGTGTGTGCGCGTGCGTGTGTCTGTGTGTGTGTGTGTATGTGTCTGTGTGTGTGTGTCTGTGTGTATGTGTCTGTGTCTGTGTGTGTCTGTGTATGTGTGTGCGCGGATCAGCTTGGCACAGTGATTCTTTTTTACGTTTCATGAAAGATACATTTTTTTTCTTGATTTTCGTTCATAGACGTCAAAATAAATTTTGTTCAGCGTTTATTTCGATTTATCTTTTCTATTTTGAAATAAATCACTGTATGGCCTGCATAGTCTTTCGTTATGGCCTCTCGTCCCTCTTTGTCACCTTGGAGTTTTGTGCAAGTCTAGTTTATGCGCATTGTTAGGGTTATTAGTCTTATATTATTATATATTTGCTCGCAATGAAGAACACTTTGCTTTACTTAGCTTATTAGTCTTACATTATTATATATTTGCTCGCAATGAAGAATGCTTTGGTTTACTTAGCTTATTAACATTAGAAAAGTCATTTTAGAACATCTGCTTGCAACCATGTAAATGCTTGCTCCTTAGTTAGACCAAACAAAGTAAGGTTGAATCATCTTGAACTGCTGAGAAGGGCCCCCGGCTTAACATAATCTTCATTTGTTTTGAGAGCTAAAACCTCTATTGACCTCTGATTCCTATTTTTACATCCCTCTCCGAAGAGCTGAGATGTCTATTGTAACTAGGGTCCTTGATTCTTGAAGAAAATAAACAGGAAAAAGACGCGTCTAACGCCAGAATGAACTTGGACTAAAAACTAAAACCCTTTGCGTGCTGGATTTTCAGATGAGCGCCAGGATTCACGACGGTTGAAGGCCCAACCTGCTAAAAGAGACATCCGAAGACATGACTGGTGAGCCCACATTAATGTTTGCATGTTGCAACGGTGGCCCTAAATGCGGGTAGAAAGAGCATTGCATTTTGGGAAGTGGACTCGCGTCCTGGGGACGGCGACGAAGAAACCCTGTATATCAGGGGTGGCCAACCAGTCAGAGACCAAGAGTTACATTTTTTACTGTGTTACCGCAAAGAGACACATTTTTTACTGTGTTACCGCAAACCACATCACACACATACCTTTGCCCAGCCAGATGTATTGTAAATGTCACACACCAGCATAGTAATGACATAAATTGACTCCTACAGTACTAACATCACAGGCCAGTCATTATCAACAATGAACATTGTGTGCACTGTCTCACACAGACAAACTCTCAGTTCAACCAAGTCCACAAACAGAAATATAATAATTTACAATAGCGTTTTTCTTTTACTATGCATGTTACTTAGTGGGACTTCTGTCATAAAATCAGAGCCTATTTTTGCGCAACATTTGCTCCTTGTGAGCTGTCATTTATTATGAATGGCTTTTAACTAGCGCGCCCACCACGTGGGTGTACACCTCGCTCTCCTATTGGCTGCTCCCGGCTGAGCACTCTCGCCTTGGTCTGCCTCGCAGGGGGTGTGGCTTTTTCAGCCGACGCTCGATCTTTGGGATACTTTTTGTGTGCGCGACGCCGTTCATTGTCGCTTCTGGTTCACGGGAGCTCTCCCACTCTGTTAAAAACGTTTACTCAAATGACCTTGCTCCTACTGGGAAACTTTGAGGTATTTTCATCCCAAGCACATGCGCATTGGACGAAAATACCGTATTGAACTCAAGCGAAGCGCACACGCAAATAAAAATAAAACACAAATACAAACTTTGATATGGACGTAAGAGCCGCATGAAACCGGGCAAAGAGCCGCATGCGGCTCGGGAGCCGCGGGTTGGCCACCCCTGCTGTATATACTAGTCCCTAACAGGTGAGAGAAAGAGCATGAGTCTATAAAACCTAGGGTGTCGGTGTCCCGTACGCTAGGCCGGTAGGTACTTAAACTACGAATGTATACCGGGGGCGGGAGAGTACACTTGTGTGTTGTGTGTGTAGTGATAACCTAAGGAAAACAAACATAGCTGAAAAAAATAACAAGAAAATTACTACCAAATTGCACACCAACTCACTTCAAAATGGGGAAGGCGGCTAGTGAAGACGATCCAAAACAGCGTCTGCCGTGTAAAGATTGGAAATGTGTTGAAAATCAAAGAACTTCAAGGATTAAACACCTAAACTTAGGGATAAACAAATATGGGTTTGCTGGCCAGCTTAATATGCATAAAATAGCAGACCGGCAGGAGAAAATACGCACTAGGCGTAGGGGTAATGTATATAAAATGGAGAAGGATGGATATTACTATACCAATGATTGGTTCTTGATGTCAAAAAACTTTACGGTGGAAATGTTATGAATGTTTTTTGATGGAAAAATAAGGTACGATGGAAATGCAAAGAAAGTTGAGCGGAGTGGGAATGAGCATGTTGACAAGAGTGAGACGGCTGGACAAGCAGAACATGCTATTTTGTTCCATAGAAAGGAGGGTGATGAGACAAGTCCTTTGTGTAAAAAAAAAAAAAAAAGAATGGCGATGCTGCCACAACTGAAGGATAAATGTTTTACCAAGATAGGTGGCGAGAGCGTAGGGCTGTTAGTCAAGAAATTGGAGAAGATAAATTAGGAAATCAAACAGAAAGTTTTCAAAAATGCTGCATGCTGCGTTTGTGGAGATTTGGGACATATATTGCATGATTGCCCAAACATGAAGGGCTCTAAATACAAGGCCCAATCGGCATGGCTAGCCAGCATGCCTGCTCAAAATGATTTGAATGAATACTTAAAATATGGAGATGGTGAGCTAAATTTAATAGAAATACTGGCCTTTGATTTGGTTAAACCTGAGATCAAATTTTTCGTGAACGGAATTTGATTGGAATTTTTCTGTGATACTGGAGTTTAAAACTGCAAAAAAAAAATGGATAGTCCAGATGCTAGACGTACAAAGCGGAGTCTTTGTGAGAACGGCAGATGGTCAGGATACCGCCGTTTCGGAAACAGTTCAGGTTTGGATGAGAGATCCTAATGGAGACGTGTAAAATGTCTGTGTTAGTAGTACATGAATGTCCGGTCAATTTACTGGGATGAGATGGCCTATTGCAGCTTGGAAAAAAGAGATTCAAAACGGCCAATTAAATGTTTTGCAGGGTTGCCAACCTGCGTTTCTTATTGTACAGATGCTGCCCTACTTACGAACAAGTTACGTTCTGAGCGCTTGTCCATAAGTTGAATTTGTTCGTAAGTTGATTCAGTGCTATATTTTGTATTGTAATTTATGTTCAAGGCCTATATAAGTATATTAAAGGTTTATATAAGTACATTTGTATGTTTAAGGCTTGTATAAAGATGGCGGCGCGCTCGGGCGCAGCGGCTCATTGCTCTCCAGTTCGTTCGTCGAAAGGCAAGACACCCAATTTCACAACTTACTACGGACTGACTGTCGATATCCCCAAGAACATCCGGAGACCTCCGGGATCTCCGGGGATATCCAACCCACCCAAAGTACGCCGTAGACGGCGAAGAGAAAGGAGGCAGGGGAGCGGATGTCGGGCGGCCATTGCGGTTGGGCTACGACACTCCAAGCCCCGCTTCCTAGTATCTTTTTGACAAACACCCGATCCATTAACCACAATTTTTGGCGTGGATCTGCCTTCTACAGGCGAACTGAGGGAGGGTAAGTAAGAAGACAGTGAGAGGTAAGTGATACATTTTATTCTTGTTAGCATCGGTGAGGCAACAAGAGGTGATGCGATGTTTCCATCGTGGCGGAGTGCTAACAAGTCTGAATATGTCAGTTAAGGGGTCTTGCCTGGGATGGCGGACCAGTGGAGAAGCACTACACAATTTTGTCATACGCAGCTGAGGGTATGATGACTACTAGGCTTTTTGTCAAGTCAATGATGACGACAATGCCTATGTCTGATAATACAAGTAAACAGCTTTGTTTTGTACTAAAAAAACCTTGGAGAATACATACAGTACTGTATACATACATGAGAGATGGAGAGATTTACTAGAAACCTGCCGAAAGAAGCTATCTAGTGACGATTTTTTTTCCAGTTTTCTTGTATTTTCATCATAAATGCAGTAGCACTGTATGGCATCATTCAATTGATTTGCAACCTTTGTGCAACGTTCAATATTTGGGTCCTGCTGCTCGATCTTTGTTTATAAATGGTACTGACGGTTGAACGATTCAAGTTGTATTCCTGCGCAACGCTCACCACATTCTCACGCGCATCAAGCTTCTTTATTATTGCCACTTTAGTTACAAATGAAATGGCTTGCCTCTTCCTTGCACCTCCCTCACTAGAAGCCCTTTGCTTTTCACCAACCATATTGAATAATGGATGCACCAGATATTTAATGATAAAAATGAAAAATGTTCTTTGCGCACTGGGGATATGTCACGCACTTCCGCAACTTCCGCACTGCAACGAACTGGGCAGAAGAAGGTGGATGCTGGGTGAGCTGAGCTCTCACAGCAGGAAAGAAGCTCTACTTGGAAAAAGGCAATGCAAAATCAAACTTACATTTTTGGACATAAATGCAATTTGCAGACATGTTCGTATGTACCGTTGTCCGCATGTAGGGGAGCGTCTGTACTCTAGACTTGCCACATTATGCGCCGACTGAGCATCAATTGGCCCTTGGGGTTGCTGAAGCAAACGTGTGTGCAGAAATGGTTTTTGCTATGGGATAAGGTTGTGCTTGCAGCATATTTAGAAATTATGGGGTCTCGGCAAAAAATTGTGATATGGTTGGATGTCGGATGAGGAATTAAATTAGCTTATTATGGAGTAATGGTAGTCTTCTCTAAAATGCATTATTCACAGTTAAAAAGCGACATTTCAAACATGATACCTCGCTGGGAGAGAGGCATTTGTAAACAAAGCAAAACAAGGAATTAGTGACAGATAAGATGTGTGAGGAGACAACCTGCTAATGCAGCGAGTCTAAAGCTCAGTGATAGAAAATCTGTTAAAATATTGATTTGTTTTTCTTCAAATTGGGAATAGAGCAAGATAGCCATTTTTGACCAACTTGTTGATTTCGAAGGGCTCCTAATTAAAGAAAACTAGCGTTTGGAGGATTAAAAATTATTAATACTGTCTTTGATAGGTTGGTTTGTTCAAAATACTTTAACATCAGAGATTAGCTGGTTATTGCAAAGGGGATGAGAAAATGTACAATATTATAACAATGGTGACAATTTGTGGGTCTTTTTTTAAATACTGAAATTTGTCATTAGGAAATGCGTAGTGGAAGGTTATTTTGTCTAATTTACTTGTAGGGTTTAATTGTGGTAAAAGTGAGCTACAGAAAATAGCTCTTATCTTATGTAAACATCATATGGGGGCAAATTAAATCTTGAGTATTGAGAATTATTTGGTTGTTAATGATATCAAACATGAAAATAACAATGCAAAAATGGCATTCATCCAAATGATTAGGTAAATTGTACCTGGCTGGTTTGGATAAAATAATTGGTTTGGGATAGGCATAATTTCTTTAGGACTGAAGAGGCATGGGGTGTTTTCAGTGCATAGAAGACATTCCCTCTTTTGTCCTGAGGGGTGAAATATCCTTTGGCAATGGGTCATATTGATGACTATTGGAATATAACGGATTGCATGAGCATTGAACAATTGATGACAACCAAATTACTTTGCATTCTATTGCTTTGAAGGCATAAAAATTGAGAATTTTAGCATAAATTTTACAGGCTTGACATTGCAATTATGGGGTTGATGCAACTAAATGTTAGAGATAACGATTGACGAGGAAAATCTTAGATAAGTTGGAAATAGACCGTTCCCCCAGCTCCAAAATATGCCTAAGAAACAGATTGTTTGTCGCTTTGGGTTTGACAAAACGGGTTGGCGCACGAGTTGTGGAATATTTGCGGAATTTGAATCCCAATTTTAAAATCAATAAATAAATTTGAGTTGTATAACTTAATGCAAAACAGGTTATTTTTTTACGAACGGTTAATATGCTTGTGTTAAGGTGCGTGTTTCAATGTGTCAGTTTTTCTGTTATTGCATTATTGCCAAGCAAAGAGTTAATCACAGCCACTCGCATAGCATTCGCTCAGGCTGACGGACTAGGGCGACGAACGGCGGCAATTGAACTTCCAAAACACATTTCTATTTGTGGATGTGTGGCGCGCATATCTAATACGTTAATTAGCTATTTCCTTCGGGAATGATTATTGCTGATAGGACAGCTAAAGGATGAAACTACCAAGAAGCCCCACTGGGGATGGTGGTTTCTACCTGCGAGAAAAATTTAAGGGCCACTGATGTATGGGTAAACCCCCCAAATAAAAAGACTAGTGATTAGCACATCAACCTTACGGTTCTAAGACCTACTAATGAAAGCCAGAGGGATCCCGACCTCCTAGTGTGTGTAGTATTCCTGGTGTCCTCGAGAATTTGTGGGATTTCTCCGGGTATTCCAGTTTTCTCCCACAAACCAAAATGATGATGACTGATTGAACACTAATTTCCCTGATTATGAATGTGAGTGTGAATGGTAGTCTGTCTTCGTGTGTTTTGATTGGCTGGCGACCAAGATAACCAATCAATCAAGTATTAAGGTAGAAAATGATTTGGAAATTTGAAATAGATTTTTCTGACATCGCTATTAAGCCCATTTTCAGGGATGGCGGCGACAGATAATGGAAAAAGGAAAAAAAGTTTTGTCAAATGACATTTTTGAGAATGCAGCAGCAGTACTCCAAATGTGACAAAACTTGACATGGAGGAACAATAATCTGCTCTGCGAAATGGGAAATTTGGGAGCACTGAGGAAAAAACAAAACCCAAATTGGTACATCAGCTTACTTGGGTGAGCTGCTTTTAACAAAGCTGGCTTTGGAATGTCCTGTCTCAACAGGGGAGATGGTGGCCTTGGTTCGGTGCCACTAAACAACTTAGATGGTTAAGTTGGTTGCAGAATATGCTTAACCTGCACAGCAAATCAGAACACAATTTGAAAATCCAAAGAACCATTTATTAATTGTGATAATGGCACCCAAATTGTGTTAAAATAATTGGCTGGATTGATAAAAGGTTCCATATCTTGTTATGATGTCACTGTGCCTAAAAAACAGCGAGTTCAACCGGACAACAACATAAGAAAATACTATTGGTAGACCATACAAATCGCCATTATTCACTGCACGATTGGAACTGGATAATGATAATTAGAGACCGGCTTTGTCGTCATCATCAACAACAAAAGCTTAATTGTTGATGAGGTTAATCTGGCTGACTACATAAACGGGGAAAATCTTTAAGAAAACGCATTGAATTTGGGTTAGGAGACTGCTTCTGAACAGGAAACCTACAGTATTAAGAAGACACACTAGCACGACCCAAAGTGGTAGCGTCCAACGTGTTGCTGACCAACCAGCACATGAAAATAGCCGAGGAGGGATGTGGATCCACCTTCGCACTGTAAGAAAGTTCTCTCAGCTGAAATGTTTGACAGTTGAGAACAGCTTTTTGATGTAATAAAATGAAACGGCAACCTCTCCAATATTGATTGGGAAGATTATTGCTCAGTGAGTAATGCCATAAACTATAGGGAACTCTTTTATATTGGTTTTATTGTCTCCATATGCAAAACAAGGTGAAAGCGTTTCAATTGAGACTCAACCTTCTTACAGAGGGTTAAAACAAAATACCAGGCGAGGGAAAATACATTCAGATATAACACCTTCCCCAATCACCATTCTTTGGGGAGTGTTTTTGCAAAAGAAAAAACAAAAACGTGTCCCGCTTGTGAAAAAATAGGAAAATTATCTAAACCGGGTCTATCCTGTTGCGAAAGCAGTAAATGACAAGCCAATTGTTCCACTGTGCTAACTTTACCTGTTTGAACCTTACAGGGCATGGTCTGAATCTGGATGCGGTAGATGAGACATGGTATGCCAATTTTCCAAGACAAAGAGCACCACTGATTTCACGTTTTGGCTTATGGTGGTGAAGTAGTGCAAATAACATATATATCGACAAGAAGTAAACAGTTTTTTACCAGTATCTGTTATACAGTCAAGGAGATACAATTGACGATCCGACTTATGGGTTGGTTTGCCAAATTGCAGCAGGAGTCTGTTTATCTTTGGGTAACGCCAAATAAAAATATGAATAGGGTCAACAACAACCATTACAATGTCCAAAAAAAAGAAATCAGATTTGAAGCAATGAGGGAACAGCTGGCAGTCACCAGTCTCAGGGTTTTCCAGGACCGCAAAGCAGTTGTTATGCTTCTGATGGTTGATGTGCTCTTGGTGGAGCAGGGGGCGAGTGCAATGTTTGGCAATGTTGCACTCAACGACACGTCACCAAATGGGTCCCTAACCAGAGGCGTTGAAGGCCTGCGGACCCTGAACCGGAAACGAAGAGGCACTCAGGAGTGAAACTGTACACCTGGGCAGACTGATGGGATAAGACCTTCGGCAAAAATTTGGCCTTCACCGAGGTAATATCAATGGCTGCTTTGACAATGTGTGGGGATTGTCTTATCTCCTGCTTACTCTCTTTGCTAAACCGACTTATGGTTGGTGCAATTGCTCTAACAAATTCCAAATTGCAATAATTATATCTGGTTATTATACAGCATACTGGTGATAACATTGATGTCCAGGATTAGGCAAATTATGGAAATGAGTTGAACGAGAATGATTTTGTTCTTCCTTTTTCAGAAAAGACATGCAAGTAAGGTGAATTCAGTTAAAGTTCGAGAATACATACCTTCCAAGTGTATTTGTATTTGTCAAAAATTAAAAAAATTGGGATTACTGACAAATATATAAAAACAGGTTAGTGTCATTAGTCTTACATTATTATATATTTGCTCGCAATGAATGTAATAAGTAAATATTTGTGCGTGCATTTGGGAATGCCTATTCGTGAATCTATCACGCCTATAAGCTGTACCCTGGATTCAGTTATCATTTTTTTGCGACAAATACATTTTATAAACGAGAATATACGGATTCTATTCATAAGTAGTCACATTTAAGTGACTATTCTCTTGCCGCTATGAAATGAGTGTTTCTGCGGGGTGCATGGCAATGAGTTTTAAATGTCAAACCCAAATACATATCAAAACTAGTTGGGATTCAAATATTGCACTTGTCAATATAACAAAATCCAAAATTCTTCCATATAATGTGTAACTCTTCTTCGGAGATAGAGCCGTACAGATAGAGCCAGATCTACAGATAGATGTACAGATCTACAGATAGATGTACAGATGTACAGATAGATGTACAGATGTACAGATAGATGTACAGATAGACGTACAGATGTACAGATAGATGTACAGATAAATGTACAGATGTAGATAGATGTACAGATAGATGTACAGATAGATGTACAGATAGATGTACAGATAAATGTACAGATGTAGATAGATGTACAAATGTACAGATAGATGTACAGATAAATGTACAGATGTAGATAGATGTACAGATGTACAGATAGATGTACAGATGTCCAGATGTACAGATAGGTGTATCGAGATAGAGATATGTATAGATAGATAGATGTATATAGAGAGATAGAGATATGTATACATAGATAGATGTATATAGAGAGATAGAGATATGTATACATAGATAGATGTATATAGAGAGATAGATCTATAGATAGATAGATGTATAGATAGTCTTCCCCCGCTACTTCGTGCATCAGTTAACACGGACGCAGAGTTTCGGATAGAGCTGTACAGATAGATGTACAGATCTACAGATAGATGTACAGATAGATGTACAGATGTACAGATAGATGTACAGATAGATGTACAGATGTACAGATAGATGTACAGATAGATGTACAAATGTACAGATAGATGTACAGATAGATGTACAGATAGATGTACAGATAGATGTACAGATAGATGTACAGATAGATGTACAGATGTACAGATAGATGTACAGATGTACAGATAGATGTACAGATGTACAGATAGATGTACAGATGTACGGATAGATGTACAGATGTACAGATAGATGTACAGAAGTACAGATAGATGTACAGATGTACAGATAGATGCACAGATGTACAGATAGATGCACAGATGTACAGATAGATGCACAGATGTACAGATAGATGCACAGATGTACAGATAGATGCACAGATGTACAGATAGATGTACAGATGTACAGATAGATGTACAGATGTACAGATAGATGTACAGATGTACAGATAGATGTACAGATGTACAGATAAATGTACAGATGTCCAGATAGATGTACAGATGTACAGATAGATGTACAGATGTACAGATAGATGTACAGATGTACAGATAGATGTCCAGATGTACAGATAAATGTCCAGAGATGTCCAGATGTCCAGATAGATGTACAGATGTCCAGATAGATGTCCAGATGTACAGATAGATGTCCAGATGTACAGATAGATGTATAGATAGATGTCCAGATGTACAGATAGATGTATAAATAGATGTATAGATGTAGAGATAGATGTATCGAGAGAGATGTATAGATAGAGATGTATAGAGAGAGATAGCGATATGTATAGATAGATAGATGTGTATAGAGAGAGATAGAGATATGTATAGATAGATAGATGTATATAGAGAGATAGATCTATAGATAGATAGATGTATGATAGTCTTCCCCCGCTACTTCGCGCATCAGTTAACATGGACGCAGAGGTTCGCAGATTTTTTAATACAAATATTACATTGAAACAACATATTTTACAGTCTTTTTTGTTATAACATGAATTTCACTCTCGCTACTTGTATTCTATATGGTGTACTGTATACTGGGGGGTATAAAAATGGAATTAAATTCAAATTAAGCATTTTGGAAGGGGAATCCCAACTTCGCGGAAATGCACTTATCGCGGGTGGTACCGGTCCCCAATAACCGCGATAAGCGAGGGAACACTGTGTATGTGTGTATATGTATATGTATATGTATATGTATATGTATATGTATATGTATATGTATATGTATATGTATATGTATATGTATATGTATATGTATATGTATATGTATATGTATATGTATATGTATATGTATATGTATATGTATATGTATATGTATATGTATATGTATATGTATATGTATGTATATATATATATATATATAGAGAGAGAGAGAGAGAGAGAGAGAGAGAGAGAGAGAGAGAGAGAGAGAGAGAGAGAGAGAGAGAGAGAGAGAGAGAGAGAGAGAAAGAGAGAGAGAGAGAGATGTATATATCGAGAGCGAGATGTATAGATAGAAAGAAAGAGACGAACTTTCCAACTTCGTGGAAAAGAATCCTGAAAGTATTCATGAGTTGTGCTCACTTTGACGACATGTCTTGTGCATTTCAGAAACATTAGTAAATGTCGTCAAAGGCAATCGTCTTTGAATAGTTTTTTTTCCAGAATGTTCGTCAACCAGCACTCCAGAAGCAGGTAAGAACCATTGGTGACTTATAAAATGGGTGTAAAATTACATTTCAAGTAAATCAGAAAAGGTTTATGCTTGTTGTTGATTAATGTTGTTGTTTCAATTCTTAATGATTTGTTTATTGTGTTTTCATGGTTTTGTGCTATCTCTATGATGCATCCCGGTAGGTTTCTCTTCTGCGTTTTAACACGGCTTTATATATATACTATTCATTTTGTGACATAAATACATCCTTTTGTGATAATTTTCTCTTTTTTTGTGTGTTCTTTCTTACATAATTGGGACATGTTGACCAATTTTATAAGGTTTAGTTTGTAGATGTGTGAGGACCGTGAAACGAAGCAGAGAATTTACATATAAAATACACCTCTACTACAACAAATTTATTTTGTAAGTAGAGGAATGACTGTAATTAGAAGGGATAGGTTCCTCCTTCCTTTGTTTGTGTGCATGTGCAACGGGAAGTCTCACCCAGAGACATGTTGACCAATTTTATAAGGTTTAGTTTGTAGATGTGTGAGGACCGTGAAACGAAGTAGAGAATTTACATATAAAATACACCTCTACTACAACAAATTTATTTTGTAAGTAGAGGAATGACTGTAATTAGAAGGGATAGGTTCCTCCTTCCTTTGTTTGTGTGCATGTGCAACGGGAAGTCTCACCCAGACAGGCGCACATGTGACAGAGCGGATGAAGTACGACTGACAGATGACTCCAAACAATCTGATGAAAAATGGAATGAATAAAACAAAAAATGAGCCTGCAAATTGTAGAAAATGTGACAAAGCTCTGAACAATATTTTTACCATCATCACTGCAGGCATTCTCTAAATCATAAGGGAGCTCCTCCTCACTACAACTGCATTCTATCAGCATTACACACTCCGGGCTGTATGACAGAGTACAAGACAATATTAGTGGATTCAAAAACAATCACTTTTACAGTCGGTGTACAGACGCTCCCCTACTTAAGAACATTCGAGTTATGAACAACGGTACATACGAACATGTCTGCGCATTGTGTTTATGTCGAAAAATATTCGTAAGTTAGATTTTGTATTGCGCACCTTTTTCCGAGTAGTGCTTCTTTCCGCCGCTAATACCGAAGCCTGGCGCTGTGAGAGCTCAACGCAACCAGCATCCACCTTCCTCTGCCCAGTTCATTGCCCAGTTTTCATTTTTATCATTAAATATCTCGTGCATCCATTATTCAATTTGGTTGGTGAAAAGCGAAAAGCTTCTAGTGAGGGAGGTGCAAGGAAGAGGCAAGCCATTTCATTTGAAACGAAAGTGGCAATAATAAAGTAGCTTGATGCGTGTGAGAAAGTGGTGAGCGTTGCACGGGAATACAGCTTGAATCGTTCGACCGTCCACGTACCATTTATAAACAAAGATCGGGCAGCAGGACCCAAATATTGAACGTTGCACAAAGGTTGCAAATCAATTGAATGATGCCATACAGTGTTACTGCATTTATGATCGAAAAAAAAAAAGAAAACTGTAATCGTCATTAGATAGTTTCTTTCGGCAGGTTTCTAGTAAATCTCTCTTTCCATCTCTCATGTATGTATACAGTACTGTATGTATTCTCTCCATTTTATTAAGTTTTTTTCAGTACAAAACAAAGCTGGTTACTTATACAAGCCAAAACATACAAATGCACTTATATAAAACTTCAATATACTTATATAGGCCTTAAACATAAATTATAATACAAAATATAGCACCGAATCAACTTACGAACAAATGCAACGTATGAACAATCGCTCGGAACGTAACTCGTTCGTAAGTAGGGGAGTGTCTGTATATAAGTGAGCTGAAAGCAATGATCCGAAGGTAGCATCACACATTTTAGTCAATCTTAAAACTGAAGAAAATTATTTATGGATGAAGTAGATTTATTAATTTAGACAAACATTTATTTTATGACTTACAGAAATATGGCATCAATAGCAAGCACCCTCCAAACATGAGACATCTGGGGCAGTTTATGATAGTAGTACAGTATGCCAAAATGCCTGTAACTAGGTGCAAATTATGGTTAACAATTACAATAAATGCTGGAACTGTCATTGCCTGCCAATTGAGGTTTTATCCAAAAGTACTGACTTGAACTTTGGAACAAGACTAAATACTTAAATATTTTATAATATAAATCATTGCTTTAAGTCAGTGGTGTAGAATACTTACTGAGCATCTCTTGCTTCACAGTGATGAGGGGTGGAGGACAAGAATAAAGATGTGACGCAGTCAGTTTGTGGCAGCTCTGTCAGTTTTATGTCATCAATCTTGGTCACTAAGCCCATTGGAGCTCCTGAAGAGAAACACAGTGGTTGAGTATGAGGACCATGTATGAAATGTGCAAACACTGTTCAAGTTCTTATTACCGGGGAGTTTTATATCTGACGGTCCATGTTGTTTCTTTTGTGCTGTACTGTCACTGAGGACATTTGACATGTGACCATTAAGCTTCCGACATAAAATTTTATTCATGTCCAGTGAACTTTCAGGGAAATTTGTATGTGCATTCGGTCCTCCCCCCATTAAAGGTTTAACACTAAAAAGCGGTGGGAAAGCACCTATGACTTGAAGAGGATTATTTATCAGAGCTAATTTAGCATCTCTGTTTTGTGTTTGACTGAACTTTGCGACTGAGTTCCGCTTTTTGGAATATATCACCGGACGAATCTTGCTCATTTCAACTTGGTCTTTGAAGCTGGAGATATCCTTTCCCATCTTTTCATCTTGATCTTGACAAGGGATAATGCAAATACAAGGCACTGATGGTGTGGAAGAAAGGTCTGGAGCTTCAGGCTGAGAGGACAAAAAATAACAAAAAAGAGCTTTTAGATCAGATAGCCGTTCTTTTGATAACCTAAGTTTCTGAGTTCGTGTTTTGCTTCATGAATCAAAGAAATTTATTCAAAATATGTCTATTTCTATGTGATTTCTGTTTAACTCTAAATACACCCATCTTGTTTCGAATGTGTCTAAGCAGGATTCCAAGTTCGGTGGCCACTTCCGTCTGAGGACGATTTGATGTAATACCCCAATGGTACTTTTGATCATTTTTTTAAGTGACTTCGTGGGCTTCTAAATTTAAAATGTAAAAACATCCCTGAGGGGTCCCATACACAAGTAAAGTCATATATATTGCATCATAGGCGCCGTTCAGAGCGGCTGCTTGTTGCAGTAGCTGCCTAAACCTTCACTCTTATTGTTTTTACAGCTTTTATCCTATTTTTACATTTTTTGGTCTCTTAAGATTTTACTTGTTACTTTACTTTACTTCAGACCCAGCATTCCATCTATTATGGGGAACGTAAGATCTCTTCCCAATAAGATGGAACAGCTAACGGCGCTTCCCAAACAACAACAACAATATCGGAAAATCTGCATTATGTGCATCACTTAAGTCCTTGAGTCTTTGCTTAATAATAATCAGACATAGGCATTGTCGTCATCATTGACTTGACAAAAAGCCTAGTAGTCATCATACCTTCAGCTGCGTATGACGAAATTGTATAGTGCTTCTCCACAGGCCCGCCATCTCAGGCAAGACCCCTTAACTGACATATTCAGACTTGTTAGCACTCCGCCACGATGGAAACATCGCATCACCTCTTGAGCGCCATCAATCCGGTGACTGCAAGTTGCCTCACCGATGCTAACAAGAATAAAATGTATCACTTACCTCTCACTGTCTTCTTACTTACCCTCCCTCAGTTCGCCTGTAGAGGGCAGATCCATGCCAAAAATTGTGGGTAATGGATCGGGCGTTTGTCAAAAAGATACTAGAAAGTGGGGCTCGGAGTGGTTGTTGTCGTAGCTTAGCTTAGCCATAATGGCCGCCCCGGCATCCGCTCCCCTGCCTCCTTTCTCTTCGCCGTCTACGGCGTACTTTGGGTGGGTTGGATATCCCCGGAGATCCCGGAGGTCTCCGGATGTTTTTGGGGATATCGAAGGTCCGTCCGTAGTAAGCTGCGAAATTGGGTGTCTTGCCTTTCAACGAACGAACTGGAGAGCAATGAGCCGCTGCGCCCGAGCGCGCTGCCATCTTGAATTCTAATAGGCTAAGACCAGACTCTCTCGTCTCCTTGGACGGCTTTCAGCTGGTGAGGGCGGACAAAGATGCTGAGGAGAGCGGTAGGAAGAAAGGTGGGGGACTAGCTGTTTTTATTAATAGTAGATGTGCAGCCCCAGGCATATTACTGTGAAGGAGCAACTTTGCACTCGATTATGGAGACTATCAAGATATGGAACTAGTGGCTGTTAGCATCAGGCCGTTTTACATCCTGGGGGGAGGGGGGGTGTTCTCGCACGCTATCGTAATAACTGCATATACACCTCCTTTGGCCGATACAGCAGTGGGTCGCAGGCTGCATCTTGCTACTGTAAACCGGCTACAGATGTCAGACCCCCAGTCTCTCCTTATCTCTGGTGATTTTAACCATGCTCCCTTGGCTTCTACTCTCCCCACCTTCACTCAGTGTGGGAAGTGCCACACCAGGGAACAAATAACTCTGGACCTGCTGTATGCCAACACATAGGAGGCATACAGCTCAGTCCCCCTACCCCCACTGGGCCGCTCAGACCACAGCCTGGTCCATCTGATCCCCACCTACATCCCTATGGTGAGGAAAATAAAACCTACCACGAGGATCATACAACAATCATACCCCGGGCATTCTTCTGGTTAACAGGGCTGTTGAATTAAGATAGCGGAAAGCGTAGCAATGGTGTGAATTTCAAGGCTTTTAGACCTGCAATTTGGTACTTTTCAGAAATCAGCCGCCCCGGGCGTTCCGCCGCCCCCGGGCGTTCCACCGCCCGGGGGCGGCGGAACGCCCGGGGCGGCTGATTTCTGAAAAGTACCAAATTGCAGGTCTAAAAGCCTTGAAATTCACACCATTGCTACGCTTTCCGCTATCTTAATTCAACAGCCCTGTTAACCAGAAGAATTAGGTAAAACATCATCTGGGTTACAAGTTCTGACGAATGATTCGTCTTGTGTGAGTAACTTCAGCGTGGCAATCGTCTCCAAAAGGACGGACATTTGCACATTGCACAACATGCAAGCGTGACTGCAGCCTGACACATATTGGAATAACTGACTGTAAAACACAAGTAGAAGAACCCAAAAATAAAAATTAACTTATTTTCATTATGCTGTACTTTTTCAATAGTTTGAAAACAACAATATTTTAATTAATGTAAAAACATATTAAGTTTTATTTAAACTGTCCTACGCTTGGTTTTTTTTACATTTTATATCGATTTTGCGTGAACTGCATTCACTCTGGAAATACTCTGGAAATGGGACAAGGGTACTCCTGAAATGGGTTTCCCGAGGATGGCAGCTCTAGGGTGTAATGAATGATCTGCTAACATAAAAAGACAAAAAAAAAGGAATATCCCCAAGACCGGTAACTTCAAAGATTTTTCGGTTGCATTTTCAGGTGATGCTTCTCAAGGAAATAGGTTCTACACAAAGTAACTTTAACCTGGGTTACATACAATGCTCTGAACTTTAGCACTTTTTATGAGGAACTTTGCATTCAAAAATTGTATTGCATAATAAGTTTGAAAGTTGCGGTATATTTTCAGTTCAACTTTAAAGAAAACCTTTTTGGCAGTTGGTTTATTCTAATATTCTTTTTTCCTCCTTGTGGCAGATGCTATGAAGAGCAAATGGCAAATTGTTAATGTATATCAAATAAAGACCATTTCAACCAAAATTAAAAGTAAAGATTGTGATTTTTGTGAAGGTAGATTTTTTTCTGGACATATGCAAGTCTACTTAGTTAGTTATTCTAAATTGTATTTGGTACCTCAAACACATTCTGCTGCATTGAGAGACATTCTTGGACTGGATGCATCGTGCGACCCGGAACATTCAAGATTTCTTGTTTCAGCATGAAAGAAGAATGGTCGCCAGTCTCCATGACGCTGCTTACGATTGGCATCACTCCTGTTATCTTGATTGCACTTGGAATGTCATCAAACATTAATGGTTGGCCTGGCAAGGCTGCAGATTGGGATTTTGTGATGTTCCCGTGCTTCGGAGTGGAGGAAGAGCCAGGAACCTTGGCGTGCTCTTGGTTGTGAAAAGGCACTTGAATGGTCAAAATATCTTTTGGGTCAGTGTTGACCGACAAACTGAGAGAAGTGTGTGCCTCGAAGCATGCCTGGGCCCTTCCATCAGCACAGGGCAATGTATTGTTAAACATGCCCCCCACACACACACACACGCACACACAGACTAAGACAAATTATTATCCTTTGAAAAAACTCTTGAGGTATTGGGAGATGTCAGCTCAAATTGACCAAGCTTGATAATATCCTGGATTTTTTGGAGCAGGAAGTTCTTGTGAGTTGCTGCTCAACGAGAGCAACCATCACTACATGTCAAGCTAAAATGCTTGCAAAGACGAGGTCAAGGGACTGCTGGTGATGAGAAAGCATCACGTGTTTTCTGGACGTGTTCACACATACAAATGCATTCTTTTCTCTATACCGTTCGTGTTTTCCTAAAGGGTTTCAGAATCCAAAATGACTTGTTTTTCTGAAGGTGTTCAGAATACAAAGAAAGAGGGCGGGCATAAATACGAGGAGGTTTGGCCGATTTCCTATGATCCACCCTCATATGATTGTTTTTCCCAGAACACAGAACAGGTGGATAGTTGAATAGCCTCCAAGCTTGGGTCACTGTAAAAATAAGACATTGGTTTAGAAATGGCCTACCAACAAACAGGTTTAGGAAAAATACTTCAACAGAATTCTCTTAGTTTTAGTAAGTGTGCTTTAGGTCATCACATCTGCACAGAATGGAAAGTTTTGTTTTTTTCTTTCACAAAAATCTTCACCGTGAGTATAACTTTTATATGCAACCTCAAGTCCTTGAAGGTTAAAATGAAATTGAAAAAATGGCAATAGTAATTGTCTCCGGTGTTGAAAACAAAAATAATGACCTTGTTGCATGTTTCACTTTCACTAAGCCTGCAAAAGACGTTCGCATCTTCTCTGTTATAAAATAAGCCAAGATTTTGACAAACATAATTTTGTTGTTTGATCCTATGTTCATTTGCTTATTATTTAAAGCAGGAGTCTCCAAACTATTCCACTAAGGGATGGAGTGAAAGCTCTTTTTTGTTCCAATTGATCCAGCATGGACAGGTAAGACACCAGATTGGTTAAAACCTATCTTATTTATCGGTTGGAATAAAAACCTGCATCCACTGCAGCTTGTTTTTTTTTTTTTCAACAAAAATCAGGTGTAATCAATTAATGGATATTTAATATACAGTATATTATGGGTGATTTTTGGGGAAGATTATGTTTACTTTAATTTTACTTGAGTACAATTTTAGTTTATTCTGCCACCTGCTGCTACAACACACACACACACACACACACACACAAACACGTGTCGAAGGTTAAGTCAATTATTGGTATATTTATTTTTGTTTCATCTTTTGTTTTTCACCAAAAATGTACTGCCCTATAACATTCGTATTATACGAGGACACCATCTGTGATGACTAACGCCCGCTTAATTCCAGCCTTAAACCTTTTTTTAAATAAGGATACGAAAATAATCTACCAAAATTCCAAAATAGCGCTGTTTGATAGGAGCTAACGAGAAATATATCCATTTGAAATCTCATGTATTGTTTTATGCTTGTTTAAGCGCTGCATAAATAAAATTGACTTAGTAATAATAATATTTGCTCAAGACCGATACGTTTAAAAGACGAGTGTAACAAGACCTAGAGCAATATGGCAATGTTAGCACCACATTTGAGGTCGAACTTTATCAGACACCTGTGCCTCGCCTCGGATTTTTACACGAGTAAGTAGCTAGCTTCCCCATTTAAACTAGCTTTCAAACGTGTGTTTATAAACGTTACGACAAGACAAAAGATACATCGAGATAAAAAGGTTCCACGATAGCAATAGCCTGGGACACTCCCTTTAATACTAGAGTTAAGGATAGAAATGTTAAATTTACCAATTTGGACAAAATGAAAAAGGGCAGCACGTTGCTCCGTGTTTCCTCTTTCTCGCCCCGAGAGGAGTGTCTTATCATACTTCCTCATGTCTGAAGATACCAGTAGTGACGCATCACGGACAAAGATCGTCTACTCAGATCGCCAGATTTCCGCCTCGTGAGTTTGTGGCAGCGCCCTCAGCTTGCTCTTTAACGTCACTAAAGCACGTCAGAGCCATTACAATGCTTTTGATCATTAGTGTAACCACCAGAAAGCAGTAATGTATCAAGTATGTGGTGCATCAATCTTCCATAATAAATTACTATTATTTTTTAATTACATTTTAATGTCTTAATAAATTCCTTTTTACTTTACTTTGTAATTTATACTTTTTACTTGTAATTTATGTTTTTACAACTTTCTTTGTTCTATCAGCCTGGTTTCTTTCTCCTATTTATTTTTTTGAAACCATTCAGCTATGCTCATAGGATTAGCATTGAATAATACAAAGCTGAAAGAGCAACACCTCAATTCTGTGGGAAATCCTGAGCTGGACAAAAGTGCTGGGAGAAGAAGGGACACTTCAGACCAATCATTCCATTTATTATTATGGTAGAAATGATGGGTATTGGACAGAGAGTTACTAGATTTCTTTTAATGATGATACCTAAAAGACAATATCCACTGAAACATTCATTGAAATCAGAGGAACCACTCAACGCGTACGAGAATCCAAAGGAAATTGTTTGATGTGTACCATTCCATTGCTTTGTGTTGACCGCGGTGTCTGAAGCAGAACAGATATCACTTCGAGAATCTTTAATTTATTAATTATCTTAAAATATCTAAGTACATCATGTCTGCCTCCCAGGTTGATGCTTTGCTGCGTCTGACAGGCCAGCCAGTAACACATTTGCCTTTTTATTAATTCATAATAAAGTGGTTTCTAGCCTGCATGAGCATTTTAGTTTGCGCAACTTTTTTCTTCCTGAAGCATCTTCACCTTGACCACCTGACCGTTCTTTGTTCTCTTCATTATTTATTTCTTTGAGGTCACAGTAGGAAGAATGCATGTTTTATTACAAAAATTGATTAATAAAAACACTACTGATATCCAAAGTGCACTTAATCTAAATGTGGCTGAGGTATAGACAGGTTATCGGCAGAGATGCCTTTAATTGAACGGATCTATAACATACATTACGCTATCAGACATTTGCGAATAATTCATCCATCCATCGATCTGTCCATCCATCCATTCATTCTTTCATTTTCCCAACTGATAATTCCCACAATGAGAGAGTGCTAAAGCCCATCCCAACCAACTAAAACATCCGATATTGGCGCTGAGTGTCACTGTCAATGGTTAGGGTTTGGAGTAAAACTATATGAGTGACCTGGGGAGCCTGACAAAGAGAAATGGTGCTTCTCTGTGAATACAGTATTGAAAAAACAGATCTGGTAGAAAATGCAATGAAACACATAATGTGATGTTTTTTTCTTATCTTGATAAACTGGAAGATGGCAAAGAATGAACAATCCGTTTCAACTATGGTATCCAATATGTAAAATGTGAGCAATCAAAAGGTAGTCATTAAAAAGTAACCAATCAACAGTGACACATCAGTACTGTTGGACAGTTCACATCAGCAATGTGACTTGCATTTCCATACTGTTCCAAATTAACTTAACCAGCAAATCATTAGTGACCAAATGGGAGAAAACAAATGGATATTGGGTAGCAGCTATAGATGAAAGCAAGTTTACAATGACAAGCCTGAAGAAAAAACAATTCAGTACTGCTCCAATATCCACAAATCCTAATCAGAAAACCCAAATGGGAGTGACAAATGTGAAGTTAGAAACTGAAAGCAGCCTATTGGGAAGAAGATAAATATTTCTTATTAAGGGTCGTCCCATTAATATGCGGAGTTACGAGTTGGCAGAAAAGAACAAGCACTGCATAGTGAAGGGCAGATATAGTGTACAAGTCGCTATAATATCTCTATTTATTAGATATTGTGAAGTAGTGAATGCATTTAGAAATATTCCTGCTTAATATCCATTTTATAATCTCTACACATTAGTGAATTGTACTGCTACTTTTCAAACTCAATATTGGTATATGGTCCTATTTGTCAGTTTGAACATTTGGAAATGTTTTCCTGCATCTTCTAGTATCTAGAAGATGTAGGGAAAACGTTTCTAGAATCTAGAATATGGAAACAAGCATTGACAAAAATAAGTCTCATATGTTGCCAGAAGGATTCATTGACATATCTCTGAATGAGTTAAATGAGCAATAGGGGGATCAATTTGTGAAATTCGATCTCAAATCCAAGTGCAAAAAGTCAGGTCAAATACTTGGATTAGTCATTTGGTTAGGATTGCCCAATTCCCATTATATTCACTTCTCACTTGTTCTTAGGTGAAATGTTTCTGGTTTCTATTTTTCATGTGCAGGATGGATTAATTCAATAGATTATAATAATAAGAAAACACAATATGTGATATGTGTTCCTATAAAAGTGTGTAGTATGTACATAAATTCAAGAGATTCAGCATTTGTGCACACAGAAGTAGTTCCCTTATTAAAAAGCCATGGCCTTCCGGTGTCGCAGTGAGGGCAGTCTCACTTCTTCATATCTTAATCATGATCATTCCGGGCCAATTTTGTCTCCACCTTCCATGATCTCAACATCACACGCTTGTCTTCCTTTATTCATGACGAGAAAAAAAAACACTTCTATGTTTTAAAAGCTGAAGTAAAAATCTATTATCATTTTGTCTCCTTGACTTTGTTTGTGGCCCGATGGGATGAGTGGTTAACGCGTTGGTCTCACAGCTCTGGGGTCCAAGGTTCAAATCCAGGTCATGTCCATCAGTGTGGAGTTTTCATCTTCTCTCCGGGCCTGCATGCATGGTAGACTGATTGGACACTCTAAATTGCCCCTAGGTATCGGTGTGCGAGTGCAAGGTTGTCCGTCTACTTGTGCCCTGCGATCGGCTGGCCACTGATTCAGGGTGTCCCCCTCCCCTGGCCCGGAGACAGCTGGGATATGCTGCAGCACAAACGTCCCTAATGAGGATAAAGCGGTTCAGAAAATCAGATGAGATAGACTTTCTTTGTTTGTCCTTTCCTAGAATGCTTGTTCCATTGCGATAAGCCGGTCACCAGTCAACTGCCAACCAATAATTCTGAATAGTAAGTACTTCAACAAATATATGCAACATGCTTCAAGCAATTACAAACACATTCAATGATTTGTTTAGATTGTTTGTACATTGAGGAAAACAAACAGGTGAGTTCCCATTTGGATATGTCAGAAAAACTGCAAGAATGGAACAAAACATTATATATTATATTTCAAACCTATTTTTCTAATTTTCTTCCCTTCATTGCAGATCCACTGAAGTTCCACAAACTTTCCCATTTTTGTGCATCAAGCCTTCATAGACTTCCGGAAGGATTCTTGCAGGGTCCTGCGCAATAACTTAACATCATCATCAACTTTAATGATGACCCCATTAGGAATGGAAAATGTTTTGAAAAAAATTAAAGGATAGGGCAGGTAAAGTAGGGCTTAGGGACGTCCTGATCCGATATTATTTTGGCTATTTTTGTAGTCTTAGACAGTATCACATTTTGTCACAAAATTTGATACGATCCAGTAGTAGCGTGTGTTTTCAGGTACCATCGAGATTTTCGACTGCAGTAAGTCAAACCACTAAGCAGTCTGCTGAGTGGGAATATTTCTCCTTAGAAACTAATGAGAGTAACAGAGGATGGTATAAAATAAAAGATTTCTTATTATAGTCTTATTAAAGTGAGCCTAGGTGGTAAGCAGGGTAAGGAGGTACCACCAGGACTAGTTTTAAAATTAAACTTTTATACATACATTATTTGTAAAAGATGATAAATTCTAACATGGGATCGGTAACGGATTGGTGTCAGCAAAAATGAATGGAATGATTGAAAGTAAAAAGATCAGCATTGAAACATCTCTCATAGGGAGCTTACTAAATCACAATGATACTCCTTTGGACAGAAGTTTCAAATGTTTGGAGGACGTTGGCCTCTTCCACTGCAAATTAAAATTCATTTGTACTCGGATAGCATATAAAATCTTATAAGTGGTGATTCTCCGTAACAAGTTGGTCTCATAATCACTCCCCCTGGTCGATACTTGATGGCCAGACTCATTGGTTAATGTATGTGATTTGATTGCAGAGACTGCTGGAGCTTATCTCAGTTGGCTTCTGGCGAAAGGCAGACTGCACCCTAGACTGGCCGCCACTCAGTCGTGGAGCACACAGAGAGATAGAGGAATCAAGCCCACGCCTGCTCACACCAGAGTCAGGCGTGTGAACGCTGACATTACGAGGCAGGTATGTATGTGCTGTATATATATTACAAAAGCACGTGGAAAAATCGTTATGTTGAAGTTCATGTATAAATTATATATTGAGCGTTGCTAGTCCTGGAAGTTGTCTGACACAACTCATAATTCAATTGATAGAGGCTATCATTTATACAGTTAAGTCTGTAGCTCTTTTAAACACCTCTATGGACAAGAGAAAAAAATGTGGTCGTGTAGATTTGCTCAGGAATTCTTTTCCTATTGAGCATTTGTTTCCTTTGCATTTTTGAGGAGAATTATCTTCTGTTAAGTTGTATTTGAGAATTTTAACTGAAAACCATAGTGGGAAATAATAATAATTATAAATAAAATTGTAACATTTTTTCCAATGGGATCCATAAGCAATTGATTAAAGCACCTGGAAACATCACTACACTTCTCCTACCCTTTCATCACAATCAGGATTTTAAAATTTACCATACATTCTAATATTGCCAGAATGTAAACTACATCTAAAGCGCACGAAAAAGAGACTTTCTTACACCAAATTGTTACTTTTGCCATTCTTCTCTTGCATGACACAACCTAACTTCGCAAGTATGCCTAAATTTAAACAGAACAGTCTATAGTCATCTTCCAAATCAGGATCAGCTAGGTCAATGCTTACATTAAATCCAAAAGCACTGTTTTGCAACCAAGGACACATGCACCGCTAAAGAAAACAGCCTGATATATGATCTGACTTCGATAATTTTGGGCTACACGTGTGTTAAAGAAACATAATCCCTTGGATCTACAATTTTTCCATATAATTCCTTCTAATGTTAAAATCTGGTAATATTGCAATTAATAAAGGTCATTTGGGTTGGATAAAAAAAGTGGAAGCAAAGAGTATAACAACATTGACAAAAGTAAGAAACCAATGAATGGTTGTGAAATGTTCAAGGTGTGTGCACACAAACACATGCATACACACTGACCTAAGTGTCTGTCCTTTTGCTGAACCTGCATATACACATCAACACAAATGGCGTTCAGAAGACCCCTTGGGATGAGCTGTCACAGCTTTGGTTTCAGTACGGGTTCAGCGTAAGGACAGAAAACACACAAAACACCATTAACATATTAAATATACACACACTGAACCAACTTTCTGACCAAAAATGCATAGGGTAAATGCTAATATGCATTTTTGTGTGCATGTGAGGTCTTTCACACTCTCTCTCACTATCCGAGTGTTATTAATTTCTTAGGTTATCCATCCCTTTTCTTAGTTGATTCTTCGGTACTTCCTGTGCCAGAGTGCAGTCGGCAGGTTCTGACATCCCTGGTACCACCGGCGCATCTCGCTCTCGGTTAATGGTGGTGTGACATTGCATGGAGCTCCTGCTAGGGTGATGTTTAAGATCCCAGCCCACTGGTCCAAAAAGTGAGAAGCACCAGTACTCTGTAATAATGTTGTTAGATTGTTATTTGGAAAATTCGACATGCATATTAATTAATTTAATTAAAAAACATATGTTAACACTAAGTTACTAAGCAATTAATGAATGTGTTGTTGTTATTGCCATCAAAGGACCTAAGCAGTGATTGCAGTAGTTGTCAACAAGTTCTTTTAATTATATTATATATAAATGCCAAGACATTGTTTCTCTTTTTCTGATCGTGTGACATTCTTCTGATGGAAAAACTGTGGTTTGAAGAGCTACAAACTTCAAGCTGTGTTTTTACTCAATTTGTATTTGTCAAGAAAATGTGTACTGTGTTTCTTAAAAAGATATAATAAGCCTTTACCAGGTGGTCCAGCAAGCAGGTTGATGGACTGATATGAGTCCAGGTGTTGTCCTCCCAACTGTGGTCTACCTGGGTCTGGTAGTTTTTAATTGACATTATCTCTCTCTGGATCAGAACTACATTAAGATGTTTCTGGGAGCTTCTCAACCTTTTAGACAAAACACCACTGTAACTCTGATCTACAAATAAGAAAACGCGACTTGCCATACAGCCGGCCAGATCAGTTAACAGCTCATTGACAGAGTAACGTTCCTTCAGATCAGCCTGCAAGGAAAAGGAGGTGATTATGAATAGGTAAAATGAAAGTCTTCCCTGTACAGTCATACCTCTACTTCGGAATGCCTCTAGGTACGAAATTTTCAGGTTATGAAAAGTTTTTACATGCAAATTGTGCCTCTAGATTCAAACAAGATGCAAGTTACGAAATCCCCCAAAATGTAAATTAATTCCTTATCCGTTATTTTATTTTGAATACGTATATTGTCGCGGATGCATTGATTCTCACTTTTTAACCACCCTACACTCTACTGGGCTCTCATTGGCTGTCTCACAACAACCCTCCATGTTTCTTTGACCGGTGGTCTGCATAAACTGTCAGGAGTGGCTCGGTTGCCCCTCCTGGTGTGATGTCATTACTGTTATCAGCTGTTGCAATTATGTGAATAGCATTTCCTTGGCTATTTAAGGATTTTGGGTTGTGTTGATCGTCGTTACATTGACTGATTTGTTCCTCGTTGTCATGCTTACGTCATTTGACGCCACGCCACGCGGCATCGTGGGATATCATGTTTCAGTTCTGTCATAGTAAGTTTTTTCAAGCCAAGTTGTTTATGTTACGTTTTTGCCAGTTAATTAAATCAAGGATCAAATGCAACGGAACGGCCTCCCTTTTCTTTCGGCGTCTCCGCATCTGGGTAAACTTTCCCCCGGTCGCGTCGCGCTACGCGACGTGATCATAACATAAACTTGTTTGGGAGAAGCTTTGGCCGAGTGCCCTCAAAGGACTCGCAGTCGACAACAACTATTCGTGTTTCAAGATTCTCGTTTTTTTTCTACCGTCGTTTGTCGTTTTACGTCTTGAAGTTTTTCTTGGAGAAAGCTGTGGGTGCCTTCGACGCACTCACAGTCGAGCCTCAAACGGAACCGAAGCGAAATTGTGTCACGAGAAATTGAACCAGAAGGCGGCTAAGGACAAGTGCGACAACCCTTGGTAGCTGTGTGAGGACCGTGGAACAAATGACAGAATTTACATACAATCACAACTTGAGATACAAGCTGAATGTGTTCAGGGACCGAGCTTGTATGTCGATTTACTCGTATCTCAAATCAACGTTTCCCATAAAAATGAACGAAATACAAATGAATTAATTCCCACCCTTTGAAAAAACACCAAAAACAGGATGTTACAATGGAAAAAACTTATTTATATTGGTTGGAATTCAACCTCTACTAACAGAGAAACAAATAATTTGTGGTTATGATGTTTAATACTAAAATGAGAAATTATTCAGTCCTACAACACGGAGTGTGCAGAGGGGAGTGAGAGAGAAAAAAATATATAGAGAGAGAGACTTGATGGGTGCGCTTGTAACAGCATAAACTTTAAATTTAACTTAAATGAGCTCAGATTCCTGTACACATTTTTACATTAATTGTACGTTACCCTAAATTTGAACCTTCTTGTGCAATAACCAAGGCAAAGAGGTTAATGTATGTTTTTCTATTATTTTGTTCTTAATTTCGATTATCATCATACGCCTTTTCTTTGCAATACCCTTCGTTGTACCGGCTTGCTTTGGATCCATTGTTTTTCCCTTAAATCTACGCTGACTCATGCAAAAAACACAGAAAAAATACAACTCTACGCCCATTGCTCGTAGATATCTTTGTATGAGAGAGATGTGGCCAGGAAGACTGCGCTGAAATCACAAGCAGCCTCGCGTGTCTCGGCCACCTGGCTGTCTCAAAGTTTGTCTCGTATCTCAAGACAAATATTTTCTCAGAATTTTACTCGTTTCTCAAATTGCTCGTATGTTGGGACACTCAAGGTATAATTGTATACAGTACTGTTTTACTTATGACATTTTCAACTTACAAAAAAAGTTGTGGAACCAATTAATTTTGTAAGTGGAGGTACGACTGTCATTGCCCAATGCTCTTCTTAATCTTCGCTATTGCATATGGTTACCGTTTTACCACTAGCTTACAATGCCATTGAAGTTGGCATCCCACAAGAGCATGGTGCCATCGTTTCGTGTGGGAGAGTTCAGGTAGAGCACGAAAGAGTCTGCGCAGTGCTGCTTTCTGCAGACATATGATACATGGCTGCGAATCGCTGTCTTTTCTGTGGCTGAATAGGCACCCTCCAGCTTTTCTGCAATGAAAAAAAACATGGATAAAGACGTTCTCAGCAGTATTCTATTGAAGGCCATGTTTATTTGAATTCTCACCAAGAATGTGCCCACTGCTGGCAAAGAAAGTTTTGATGTGGTCTTTTTGAAAGCCATTGATCCGGAGCATTCTGTAAAACCTCTGAAGATTCTGCACATGTTGCTGGAATGTCATCTGTTGACGCCAGCCCCCTAGGAAAAAAGTACGTATTTCCTTCTATTTGTGGGCTGTACTTCCAATAACTTTTCTATGGTGTATACTAGGTCAATATTAGGTTAGGTTAGTTTAGGTTAGACTTTATTCATTTCATACTCGGGGAAATTCATTTTCTGTAATGATTGATCCTCACTAGTGTTGCGGGGAGATCCTATTCTAGCTGAATTTTGGGCACAAGGGTGGCGGACAGCTTGAATTGGTGGAAACTCCACATAGGTGAATCGACCTGGATTTGAACCCAGGACCCCAGAACTTTGAGGCCTACACGCTACCCACTCATCCGCTGGACCAGGGGTGGCCAACCCGCGGCTCGCGAGCCGCATGCGGCTCTTTGCCCGGTTTCATGCGGCTCTTACGTCCATATCAAAGTTTGTATTTGTGTTTTATTTGCGTGTGCGCTTCGCTTGAGTTCAATACGGTATTTTCGTCAAATGCGCATGTGCTTGGGATGAAAACACCTCAAAGTTTCCCAGTAGGAGCAAGGTCATTTGAGTAAACGTTTTTAACAGAGTGGGAGAGCTCCCGTGAACCAGAAGCGACAATGAACGGCGTCGCGCACACAAAAAGTATCCCAAAGATCGAGCGTCGGCTGAAAAAGCCACACCCCCTGCGAGGCAGACCAAGGCGAGAGTGCTCAGCCGGGAGCAGCCAATAGGAGAGCGAGGTGTACACCCACGTGGTGGGCGCGCTAGTTAAAAGCCATTCATAATAAATGACAGCTCACAAGGAGTGAATGTTGCGCAAAAATAGGCTCTGATTTTATGACAGAAGTCCCACTAAGTAACATGCATAGTAAAAGAAAAACGCTATTGTAAATTATTATATTTTTGTTTGTGGACTTGGTTGAACTGAGAGTTTGTCTGTGTGAGACAGTGCACACAATGTTCATTGTTGATAATGACTGGCCTGTGCTGTTAGTACTGTAGGAGTCAATTTATGTCATTACTATTCTGGTGTGTGACATTTACAATAAATCTGTGTGATGTGGCTCTTTGCGGTAACACGGTAAAAAATGTGGCTCTTGGTCTCTGACTGGTTGGCCACCCCTGCGCTGGACCACCTAATATGACAACAGTTATAACATTTTCTTGAACCATACCAGAGATAAGTATGGCATGGTCACATGTCTGGTAAAGACGACAGGAAAGACGAGTGGACACTGGCTGCTGGTGACAACGTCTGGTGTTTTTGTTCAGCTCACAGCTGGAGATGGGCATACTGGGTGTCTCTATTGGAACCAATTGAGGACACCTAGAAAAATCTCTGTGATCTGTTGAAAATAAGCATATGAGATATTTTTAACGTTCATTCAACAGAATTTTTGGCCAACCAATCACAGGACATAAGGAGACGGACAACCATTTATGTTTAAACCTATACCTAGGGGCAATTTAGAATGTTCAGCCAGCCTAGCCTACATGTTTTTTGAATGTGGGAAGACACTGGAGTCCCCAGAGAAAACCCACGCAAGCCCAGGGAGAGCATGCGAACTCCACACAGTGAGTACCGACCTGGGATCAAACCATCAAATCAAGAGCTGTGAGGCCGACGCACAAACCACTAGACCCCAGTGACACGATATTTTTTAACATGACACATTACTACAATAATCTGACATAAAGTTCATTAGCATTGAAACTCACCAACACATCTTAGTCTCTGTGTCCGATTGTTGTCTCCAGCTCCAACCACCAAAGGGAGAAAGTGGACTTCACAAAGGCGTTCACTGACCGAATTGCTTAAAGCAGTGCCGTATGGAACTCCACCCACTAGCCAGCTATGGCCGTGACCCATTAGCCTCTCAGGTGTAGTCTGCCAATGCTTCATCTGATTCTGACAACGACCTTTTAAGACCTGAGTCAAACATTCATTTCCTGGAAATGCAGACAGGTAGCTCAGAATATCCACACAGAAATCACAAGTTTTGAAATTTTTATAATGGGATGATGAGCATTGATGTTTTTAGAAAAATCATAACTAAGGACCTACAACTTTTGAGTCAAGTTCATGATTCACTGCTTCAGATAATGCCCTATTGCAAGCAATCCTGTTCTATTTAATTCATTAATTTATTTTTCAAGACTGCGCCGTCAGGCAGCACCCAGTGGAAGTAGCTCTATCCGCTCTTATTTGTTTTTTTTGTGTTTTACAGCCTTTCTCTCTCTTTCATTACATTTTCATATTTCTTAATACATTGTCTTAGAAGCTGCAACTATCTGGTTGAATACACTGTCGGAGTGCCAAGCAGTTCTTGTAGATATTTTCAGTTTTGTCGGGAATACACTTAGTTTCTTAATTTGAACTAGAGTAAAGAGCCTAATGAAAAGGTTTTCTTGACAGGACACAGTGTTGTACTTTACTACTATTTCTTTTTCTACAGTCTTTTTTTGAAACTTTAATCATATCAGAACTTTTCAAGACCCTTGCTTTTGATAAAGCTTTTGTGGGCCATGTGATTAGATTCAGTATCACACAATTTTATATTAGTTGAATGGATATAAAATGGATGTAGATATGCATGAAAAGGTATTGAACAAAGCAATGAGCTATAAAAGGGTACTTTCAAACATTCCCAACTTTCACAATCTCTTTCAGCTTCAGTTAAAGACAGAACTTCTTACTTGAACACAATAAATATACAATATTGTGATGAACTTATTGTTTAATTCACAATACTGTTTATTATTTGGACAAACCTTATTAAGAATGTGTACAATACAGCCCTACATATAATACTCCAACATTTATTCATTAAATTTCTGAACTGCTTAATCCTCACTAGGATCACGAGGGCGCTGGAGCCTATCCCAGCTGACTCCAGGCCAGAGGCGGGGGACACCCTGGATCGGTGGCCAGCCGATTGCAGGGCACAAGGAGACGGACTAGAATGCAACCTCCCACTCATACATGAGAAAAGTGTCCAATCAGCCTAACATGCATGTTTTTGGAATGTGGGAGAAAATAAGAGTACCTGGAGGAAACCAACACAAGCCCAGGGAGATCATGCAAACTCCACACAGATGAACGTGACCTGGAGTTGAACCCCTTAACCCCAGAGCTGTGAGGCTGACACACTAACCACTCGCCCCATCAGGCTACTTTAGCCTTTCTATCTTTTGAAATAAATGACCATATCGGCATTCGCTTGCGTCCTGACGTCACAGCGCATGCAACAGCGCCATTTTGTCGTGAAGTCATCTTGTTTTGTCATGTTGTGTTTTTATGCACATATAAGCCATACCCTCAATTCAGTCATCATTTTTTGTTCAACAAAAGTGGCTTATATGTGAGTAAATACGGTAATAGAAATGATAAATAGTGACAATAGGTTGTTGTAAAAATGTTGGAAGATTTTTGAATAGTTTTTTGGGTTTATCTGATTACTGTTTATAGGGTTAGGGTTAGGTTAGAGAACGACTTTATATTGGGCACCTCGTGGCGTAGAGTACACTTGCCTGACTTTGGTGCGGGGCCGGCAGAAGCTTGATTCCAACTGGTGGCAGTATAAATGGGAGTGTGGATGGTCGTTTGTCTCTCTGTGTGCCCTACGACTGACTGGCGACAAGTCTAGGGTGTAGTCTGCCTTCCACCCAATGACAGCTGGGTTACGCTCCAGCAACCCCTGCAACCCTTTCGAGGTTGAGCGGCGTGGAAGATGATGATGATGATGATGATGATGATGATGATGATGATGATGATGATGATGATGATGATGATGATGATGATGATGATGATGATGATGATGATGATGATGATGATGATGATGATGATGATGATGATGATGATGATGATGATGATGATGATGATGATGATGATGATGATGATGATGATGATGATGATGATGATGATGATGATGATGATGATGATGATGATGATGATGATGATGATGATGATGATGATGATGATGATGATGATGATGATGATGATGATGATGA
Organism: Stigmatopora nigra; assembly: GCF_051989575.1. Classification (NCBI taxonomy): domain Eukaryota; kingdom Metazoa; phylum Chordata; class Actinopteri; order Syngnathiformes; family Syngnathidae; genus Stigmatopora; species Stigmatopora nigra. The sequence continues at coordinate 1,421,725 of NC_135518.1, read as the reverse complement.
TGATGATGATGATGATGATGATGATGATGATGATGATGATGATGATGATGATGATGATGATGATGATGATGATGATGATGATGATGATGATGATGATGATGATGATGATGATGATGATGATGATGATGATGATGATGATGATGATGATGATGATGATGATGATGATGATGATGATGATGATGATGATGATGATGATGATGATGATGATGATGATGATGATGATGATGATGATGATGATGATGATGATGATGATGATGATGATGATGATGATGATGATGATGATGATGATGATGATGATGATGATGATGATGATGATGATGATGATGATGATGATGATGATGATGATGATGATGATGATGATGATGATGATGATGATGATGATGATGATGATGATGATGATGATGATGATGATGATGATGATGATGATGATGATGATGATGATGATGATGATGATGATGATGATGATGATGATGATGATGATGATGATGATGATGATGATGATGATGATGATGATGATGATGATGATGATGATGATGATGATGATGATGATGATGATGATGATGATGATGATGATGATGATGATGATGATGATGATGATGATGATGATGATGATGATGATGATGATGATGATGATGATGATGATGATGATGATGATGATGATGATGATGATGATGATGATGATGATGATGATGATGATGATGATGATGATGATGATGATGATGATGATGATGATGATGATGATGATGATGATGATGATGATGATGATGATGATGATGATGATGATGATGATGATGATGATGATGATGATGATGATGATGATGATGATGATGATGATGATGATGATGATGATGATGATGATGATGATGATGATGATGATGATGATGATGATGATGATGATGATGATGATGATGATGATGATGATGATGATGATGATGATGATGATGATGATGATGATGATGATGATGATGATGATGATGATGATGATGATGATGATGATGATGATGATGATGATGATGATGATGATGATGATGATGATGATGATGATGATGATGATGATGATGATGATGATGATGATGATGATGATGATGATGATGATGATGATGATGATGATGATGATGATGATGATGATGATGATGATGATGATGATGATGATGATGATGATGATGATGATGATGATGATGATGATGATGATGATGATGATGATGATGATGATGATGATGATGATGATGATGATGATGATGATGATGATGATGATGATGATGATGATGATGATGATGATGATGATGATGATGATGATGATGATGATGATGATGATGATGATGATGATGATGATGATGATGATGATGATGATGATGATGATGATGATGATGATGATGATGATGATGATGATGATGATGATGATGATGATGATGATGATGATGATGATGATGATGATGATGATGATGATGATGATGATGATGATGATGATGATGATGATGATGATGATGATGATGATGATGATGATGATGATGATGATGATGATGATGATGATGATGATGATGATGATGATGATGATGATGATGATGATGATGATGATGATGATGATGATGATGATGATGATGATGATGATGATGATGATGATGATGATGATGATGATGATGATGATGATGATGATGATGATGATGATGATGATGATGATGATGATGATGATGATGATGATGATGATGATGATGATGATGATGATGATGATGATGATGATGATGATGATGATGATGATGATGATGATGATGATGATGATGATGATGATGATGATGATGATGATGATGATGATGATGATGATGATGATGATGATGATGATGATGATGATGATGATGATGATGATGATGATGATGATGATGATGATGATGATGATGATGATGATGATGATGATGATGATGATGATGATGATGATGATGATGATGATGATGATGATGATGATGATGATGATGATGATGATGATGATGATGATGATGATGATGATGATGATGATGATGATGATGATGATGATGATGATGATGATGATGATGATGATGATGATGATGATGATGATGATGATGATGATGATGATGATGATGATGATGATGATGATGATGATGATGATGATGATGATGATGATGATGATGATGATGATGATGATGATGATGATGATGATGATGATGATGATGATGATGATGATGATGATGATGATGATGATGATGATGATGATGATGATGATGATGATGATGATGATGATGATGATGATGATGATGATGATGATGATGATGATGATGATGATGATGATGATGATGATGATGATGATGATGATGATGATGATGATGATGATGATGATGATGATGATGATGATGATGATGATGATGATGATGATGATGATGATGATGATGATGATGATGATGATGATGATGATGATGATGATGATGATGATGATGATGATGATGATGATGATGATGATGATGATGATGATGATGATGATGATGATGATGATGATGATGATGATGATGATGATGATGATGATGATGATGATGATGATGATGATGATGATGATGATGATGATGATGATGATGATGATGATGATGATGATGATGATGATGATGATGATGATGATGATGATGATGATGATGATGATGATGATGATGATGATGATGATGATGATGATGATGATGATGATGATGATGATGATGATGATGATGATGATGATGATGATGATGATGATGATGATGATGATGATGATGATGATGATGATGATGATGATGATGATGATGATGATGATGATGATGATGATGATGATGATGATGATGATGATGATGATGATGATGATGATGATGATGATGATGATGATGATGATGATGATGATGATGATGATGATGATGATGATGATGATGATGATGATGATGATGATGATGATGATGATGATGATGATGATGATGATGATGATGATGATGATGATGATGATGATGATGATGATGATGATGATGATGATGATGATGATGATGATGATGATGATGATGATGATGATGATGATGATGATGATGATGATGATGATGATGATGATGATGATGATGATGATGATGATGATGATGATGATGATGATGATGATGATGATGATGATGATGATGATGATGATGATGATGATGATGATGATGATGATGATGATGATGATGATGATGATGATGATGATGATGATGATGATGATGATGATGATGATGATGATGATGATGATGATGATGATGATGATGATGATGATGATGATGATGATGATGATGATGATGATGATGATGATGATGATGATGATGATGATGATGATGATGATGATGATGATGATGATGATGATGATGATGATGATGATGATGATGATGATGATGATGATGATGATGATGATGATGATGATGATGATGATGATGATGATGATGATGATGATGATGATGATGATGATGATGATGATGATGATGATGATGATGATGATGATGATGATGATGATGATGATGATGATGATGATGATGATGATGATGATGATGATGATGATGATGATGATGATGATGATGATGATGATGATGATGATGATGATGATGATGATGATGATGATGATGATGATGATGATGATGATGATGATGATGATGATGATGATGATGATGATGATGATGATGATGATGATGATGATGATGATGATGATGATGATGATGATGATGATGATGATGATGATGATGATGATGATGATGATGATGATGATGATGATGATGATGATGATGATGATGATGATGATGATGATGATGATGATGATGATGATGATGATGATGATGATGATGATGATGATGATGATGATGATGATGATGATGATGATGATGATGATGATGATGATGATGATGATGATGATGATGATGATGATGATGATGATGATGATGATGATGATGATGATGATGATGATGATGATGATGATGATGATGATGATGATGATGATGATGATGATGATGATGATGATGATGATGATGATGATGATGATGATGATGATGATGATGATGATGATGATGATGATGATGATGATGATGATAAAGATGATGATGGTGATGATGATGATGATGATGATGATAAAGATGATGATGGTGATGATGATGACGACGACGACGACGACGATCAGGACGATGATGATGAATAAATAAGTAGTCAACAAAGATAAGTAGTGAACATGAATAAGTGGTTATATAAATAAGTGGGTTCGAAAAATGGTTTGAAATTGAGTATGAGTTTGATTTATTTAATAAGGGAAACATATTAATTAACATATTTATGTTCATGTTAATGAACATCTATATGTAAATATTATAGCTTATAGCTTATATATATATATATATATATATATATATATATATATATATATATATATATATATATATATATATATATATATATATATATATATATATATATATATATATATATATATATATATATATATATATATATATATATATATATATATAATATAAATATATATATATATATATATATATATATATATATATATATATATATATATATATATATATATATATATATATATATATATATATATATATATATATATATATATATATATATATATATATATATATATATATATATATATATATATATATATATATATATATATATATATATATATATATATATATATATATATATATATATATATATATATATATATATATATATATATATATATATATATATATATATATATATATATATATATATATATATATCTATCTCTCTATCTCTCTATCTCTATCTCTCTATCTCTCTATCTCTCTATCTCTCTACCTCTCTATCTCTCTATCTCTCTATCTCTCTATCTCTCTATCTCTCTATCTATATATATATATATATATATATATATATATATATATATATATATATATATATATATATATATATATATATATATATATATATATATATATATATATATATATATATATATATATATATATATATATATATATATATATATATATATATATATATATATATATATATATATATATATATATATATATATATATATATATATATATATATATATATATATATATATATATATATATATATATATATATATATATATATATATATATATGCAGGTGGCACCGCGTGATCCTAGCCAAATCCCACCCCATGTAAGACGTTATCTCCAATCTCTGTCAATTGATGTGCTGAACATTAGGGATATTTAACACCTAGTCCTATAAAGAAACCTGATGTCTGGTGTCAAAACCAGTGACCGCTGCGAAAGGGCAGCTGACAACCTGGGAAAGACCTGGTGACGGCCTGAAGAGACTGCTGGCAGGAGGGAATAGACCCCAACGGGGCTGGCAAGGGTTAGCTACCCTTGCTGGCAGGAGCCTTTCACTACACAGTGTCTTGGATCCACCCAATTATTGCTTTGAAGATTTCTAAAGGAAAAACACCCCTGGAGTCTGCGAGAGCGGGGGCGGAAGATGACTCATCAGCGGACCACACGGTAACGAACATTGCAAAGGAAACGACAACGAATCAGATGATCGGCACAACAGTTGACGGAGTAACAGCACTGGCAGGACACAAGATACAAAGCTGCATCTGTGGCCGGGAAAAGGTTACATCAGAGAGGGGTCTCAAGATCCACCAGGGCAGGAAAAAGTGCCTGGAAGAGCTTAGCGAGGGGCCTCGCATTGACCACTACTTCCTCAGAGGTAGGACAAATAAGTCGAGTGAAGCCCAGTGGCGGGACACTCACCACAGTCCACAGGGTATCAGAACCCCAGACGAAGCTCAACCAAGCACAGATCCACCAACGGACATGAGTCCACCGACACAGACCTTGTCCATCTTGAAGGCCTGAAAGGGAGCTATGGTTCGGAGGGATTTGGGGTGTGACCGCGTGGTTCCACCTTGCGCCACACACCTGGGGCTGATCATCCTGTGGTGGGCCAACCTCTGCAGAGGGTGTCTTGTTATAAGTGGCTGAAACACCCAATGACGTGTGGGGCTAACAACTGATGATGTGGCGTGCAGGTGGCACCGCGTGATCCTAGCCAAATCCCACCCCATGTAAGACGTTATCTCCAATCTCTGTCAATTGATGTGCTGAACATTAGGGATATTTAACACCTAGTCCTATAAAGAAACCTGATGTCTGGTGTCAAAACCAGTGACCGCTGCGAAAGGGCAGCTGACAACCTGGGAAAGACCTGGTGACGGCCTGAAGAGACTGCTGGCAGGAGGGAATAGACCCCAACGGGGCTGGCAAGGGTTAGCTACCCTTGCTGGCAGGAGCCTTTCACTACACAGTGTCTTGGATCCACCCAATTATTGCTTTGAAGATTTCTAAAGGAAAAACACCCCTGGAGTCTGCGAGAGCGGGGGCGGAAGATGACTCATCAGCGGACCACACGGTAACGAACATTGCAAAGGAAACGACAACGAATCAGATGATCGGCACAACAGTTGACGGAGTAACAGCACTGGCAGGACACAAGATACAAAGCTGCATCTGTGGCCGGGAAAAGGTTACATCAGAGAGGGGTCTCAAGATCCACCAGGGCAGGAAAAAGTGCCTGGAAGAGCTTAGCGAGGGGCCTCGCATTGACCACTACTTCCTCAGAGGTAGGACAAATAAGTCGAGTGAAGCCCAGTGGCGGGACACTCACCACAGTCCACAGGGTATCAGAACCCCAGACGAAGCTCAACCAAGCACGGATCCACCAACGGACATGAGTCCACCGACACAGACCTTGTCCATCTTGAAGGCCTGAAAGGGAGCTATGGTTCGGAGGGATTTGGGGTGTGACCGCGTGGTTCCACCTTGCGCCACACACCTGGGGCTGATCATCCTGTGGTGGGCCAACCTCTGCAGAGGGTGTCTTGTTATAAGTGGCTGAAACACCCAATGACGTGTGGGGCTAACAACTGATGATGTGGCGTGCAGGTGGCACCGCGTGATCCTAGCCAAATCCCACCCCATGTAAGACGTTATCTCCAATCTCTGTCAATTGATGTGCTGAACATTAGGGATATTTAACACCTAGTCCTATAAAGAAACCTGATGTCTGGTGTCAAAACCAGTGACCGCTGCGAAAGGGCAGCTGACAACCTGGGAAAGACCTGGTGACGGCCTGAAGAGACTGCTGGCAGGAGGGAATAGACCCCAACGGGGCTGGCAAGGGTTAGCTACCCTTGCTGGCAGGAGCCTTTCACTACACAGTGTCTTGGATCCACCCAATTATTGCTTTGAAGATTTCTAAAGGAAAAACACCCCTGGAGTCTGCGAGAGCGGGGGCGGAAGATGACTCATCAGCGGACCACACGGTAACGAACATTGCAAAGGAAACGACAACGAATCAGATGATCGGCACAACAGTTGACGGAGTAACAGCACTGGCAGGACACAAGATACAAAGCTGCATCTGTGGCCGGGAAAAGGTTACATCAGAGAGGGGTCTCAAGATCCACCAGGGCAGGAAAAAGTGCCTGGAAGAGCTTAGCGAGGGGCCTCGCATTGACCACTACTTCCTCAGAGGTAGGACAAATAAGTCGAGTGAAGCCCAGTGGCGGGACACTCACCACAGTCCACAGGGTATCAGAACCCCAGACGAAGCTCAACCAAGCACGGATCCACCAACGGACATGAGTCCACCGACACAGACCTTGTCCATCTTGAAGGCCTGAAAGGGAGCTATGGTTCGGAGGGATTTGGGGTGTGACCGCGTGGTTCCACCTTGCGCCACACACCTGGGGCTGATCATCCTGTGGTGGGCCAACCTCTGCAGAGGGTGTCTTGTTATAAGTGGCTGAAACACCCAATGACGTGTGGGGCTAACAACTGATGATGTGGCGTGCAGGTGGCACCGCGTGATCCTAGCCAAATCCCACCCCATGTAAGACGTTATCTCCAATCTCTGTCAATTGATGTGCTGAACATTAGGGATATTTAACACCTAGTCCTATAAAGAAACCTGATGTCTGGTGTCAAAACCAGTGACCGCTGCGAAAGGGCAGCTGACAACCTGGGAAAGACCTGGTGACGGCCTGAAGAGACTGCTGGCAGGAGGGAATAGACCCCAACGGGGCTGGCAAGGGTTAGCTACCCTTGCTGGCAGGAGCCTTTCACTACACAGTGTCTTGGATCCACCCAATTATTGCTTTGAAGATTTCTAAAGGAAAAACACCCCTGGAGTCTGCGAGAGCGGGGGCGGAAGATGACTCATCAGCGGACCACACGGTAACGAACATTGCAAAGGAAACGACAACGAATCAGATGATCGGCACAACAGTTGACGGAGTAACAGCACTGGCAGGACACAAGATACAAAGCTGCATCTGTGGCCGGGAAAAGGTTACATCAGAGAGGGGTCTCAAGATCCACCAGGGCAGGAAAAAGTGCCTGGAAGAGCTTAGCGAGGGGCCTCGCATTGACCACTACTTCCTCAGAGGTAGGACAAATAAGTCGAGTGAAGCCCAGTGGCGGGACACTCACCACAGTCCACAGGGTATCAGAACCCCAGACGAAGCTCAACCAAGCACGGATCCACCAACGGACATGAGTCCACCGACACAGACCTTGTCCATCTTGAAGGCCTGAAAGGGAGCTATGGTTCGGAGGGATTTGGGGTGTGACCGCGTGGTTCCACCTTGCGCCACACACCTGGGGCTGATCATCCTGTGGTGGGCCAACCTCTGCAGAGGGTGTCTTGTTATAAGTGGCTGAAACACCCAATGACGTGTGGGGCTAACAACTGATGATGTGGCGTGCAGGTGGCACCGCGTGATCCTAGCCAAATCCCACCCCATGTAAGACGTTATCTCCAATCTCTGTCAATTGATGTGCTGAACATTAGGGATATTTAACACCTAGTCCTATAAAGAAACCTGATGTCTGGTGTCAAAACCAGTGACCGCTGCGAAAGGGCAGCTGACAACCTGGGAAAGACCTGGTGACGGCCTGAAGAGACTGCTGGCAGGAGGGAATAGACCCCAACGGGGCTGGCAAGGGTTAGCTACCCTTGCTGGCAGGAGCCTTTCACTACACAGTGTCTTGGATCCACCCAATTATTGCTTTGAAGATTTCTAAAGGAAAAACACCCCTGGAGTCTGCGAGAGCGGGGGCGGAAGATGACTCATCAGCGGACCACACGGTAACGAACATTGCAAAGGAAACGACAACGAATCAGATGATCGGCACAACAGTTGACGGAGTAACAGCACTGGCAGGACACAAGATACAAAGCTGCATCTGTGGCCGGGAAAAGGTTACATCAGAGAGGGGTCTCAAGATCCACCAGGGCAGGAAAAAGTGCCTGGAAGAGCTTAGCGAGGGGCCTCGCATTGACCACTACTTCCTCAGAGGTAGGACAAATAAGTCGAGTGAAGCCCAGTGGCGGGACACTCACCACAGTCCACAGGGTATCAGAACCCCAGACGAAGCTCAACCAAGCACGGATCCACCAACGGACATGAGTCCACCGACACAGACCTTGTCCATCTTGAAGGCCTGAAAGGGAGCTATGGTTCGGAGGGATTTGGGGTGTGACCGCGTGGTTCCACCTTGCGCCACACACCTGGGGCTGATCATCCTGTGGTGGGCCAACCTCTGCAGAGGGTGTCTTGTTATAAGTGGCTGAAACACCCAATGACGTGTGGGGCTAACAACTGATGATGTGGCGTGCAGGTGGCACCGCGTGATCCTAGCCAAATCCCACCCCATGTAAGACGTTATCTCCAATCTCTGTCAATTGATGTGCTGAACATTAGGGATATTTAACACCTAGTCCTATAAAGAAACCTGATGTCTGGTGTCAAAACCAGTGACCGCTGCGAAAGGGCAGCTGACAACCTGGGAAAGACCTGGTGACGGCCTGAAGAGACTGCTGGCAGGAGGGAATAGACCCCAACGGGGCTGGCAAGGGTTAGCTACCCTTGCTGGCAGGAGCCTTTCACTACACAGTGTCTTGGATCCACCCAATTATTGCTTTGAAGATTTCTAAAGGAAAAACACCCCTGGAGTCTGCGAGAGCGGGGGCGGAAGATGACTCATCAGCGGACCACACGGTAACGAACATTGCAAAGGAAACGACAACGAATCAGATGATCGGCACAACAGTTGACGGAGTAACAGCACTGGCAGGACACAAGATACAAAGCTGCATCTGTGGCCGGGAAAAGGTTACATCAGAGAGGGGTCTCAAGATCCACCAGGGCAGGAAAAAGTGCCTGGAAGAGCTTAGCGAGGGGCCTCGCATTGACCACTACTTCCTCAGAGGTAGGACAAATAAGTCGAGTGAAGCCCAGTGGCGGGACACTCACCACAGTCCACAGGGTATCAGAACCCCAGACGAAGCTCAACCAAGCACGGATCCACCAACGGACATGAGTCCACCGACACAGACCTTGTCCATCTTGAAGGCCTGAAAGGGAGCTATGGTTCGGAGGGATTTGGGGTGTGACCGCGTGGTTCCACCTTGCGCCACACACCTGGGGCTGATCATCCTGTGGTGGGCCAACCTCTGCAGAGGGTGTCTTGTTATAAGTGGCTGAAACACCCAATGACGTGTGGGGCTAACAACTGATGATGTGGCGTGCAGGTGGCACCGCGTGATCCTAGCCAAATCCCACCCCATGTAAGACGTTATCTCCAATCTCTGTCAATTGATGTGCTGAACATTAGGGATATTTAACACCTAGTCCTATAAAGAAACCTGATGTCTGGTGTCAAAACCAGTGACCGCTGCGAAAGGGCAGCTGACAACCTGGGAAAGACCTGGTGACGGCCTGAAGAGACTGCTGGCAGGAGGGAATAGACCCCAACGGGGCTGGCAAGGGTTAGCTACCCTTGCTGGCAGGAGCCTTTCACTACACAGTGTCTTGGATCCACCCAATTATTGCTTTGAAGATTTCTAAAGGAAAAACACCCCTGGAGTCTGCGAGAGCGGGGGCGGAAGATGACTCATCAGCGGACCACACGGTAACGAACATTGCAAAGGAAACGACAACGAATCAGATGATCGGCACAACAGTTGACGGAGTAACAGCACTGGCAGGACACAAGATACAAAGCTGCATCTGTGGCCGGGAAAAGGTTACATCAGAGAGGGGTCTCAAGATCCACCAGGGCAGGAAAAAGTGCCTGGAAGAGCTTAGCGAGGGGCCTCGCATTGACCACTACTTCCTCAGAGGTAGGACAAATAAGTCGAGTGAAGCCCAGTGGCGGGACACTCACCACAGTCCACAGGGTATCAGAACCCCAGACGAAGCTCAACCAAGCACGGATCCACCAACGGACATGAGTCCACCGACACAGACCTTGTCCATCTTGAAGGCCTGAAAGGGAGCTATGGTTCGGAGGGATTTGGGGTGTGACCGCGTGGTTCCACCTTGCGCCACACACCTGGGGCTGATCATCCTGTGGTGGGCCAACCTCTGCAGAGGGTGTCTTGTTATAAGTGGCTGAAACACCCAATGACGTGTGGGGCTAACAACTGATGATGTGGCGTGCAGGTGGCACCGCGTGATCCTAGCCAAATCCCACCCCATGTAAGACGTTATCTCCAATCTCTGTCAATTGATGTGCTGAACATTAGGGATATTTAACACCTAGTCCTATAAAGAAACCTGATGTCTGGTGTCAAAACCAGTGACCGCTGCGAAAGGGCAGCTGACAACCTGGGAAAGACCTGGTGACGGCCTGAAGAGACTGCTGGCAGGAGGGAATAGACCCCAACGGGGCTGGCAAGGGTTAGCTACCCTTGCTGGCAGGAGCCTTTCACTACACAGTGTCTTGGATCCACCCAATTATTGCTTTGAAGATTTCTAAAGGAAAAACACCCCTGGAGTCTGCGAGAGCGGGGGCGGAAGATGACTCATCAGCGGACCACACGGTAACGAACATTGCAAAGGAAACGACAACGAATCAGATGATCGGCACAACAGTTGACGGAGTAACAGCACTGGCAGGACACAAGATACAAAGCTGCATCTGTGGCCGGGAAAAGGTTACATCAGAGAGGGGTCTCAAGATCCACCAGGGCAGGAAAAAGTGCCTGGAAGAGCTTAGCGAGGGGCCTCGCATTGACCACTACTTCCTCAGAGGTAGGACAAATAAGTCGAGTGAAGCCCAGTGGCGGGACACTCACCACAGTCCACAGGGTATCAGAACCCCAGACGAAGCTCAACCAAGCACGGATCCACCAACGGACATGAGTCCACCGACACAGACCTTGTCCATCTTGAAGGCCTGAAAGGGAGCTATGATTCGGAGGGATTTGGGGTGTGACCGCGTGGTTCCACCTTGCGCCACACACCTGGGGCTGATCATCCTGTGGTGGGCCAACCTCTGCAGAGGGTGTCTTGTTATAAGTGGCTGAAACACCCAATGACGTGTGGGGCTAACAACTGATGATGTGGCGTGCAGGTGGCACCGCGTGATCCTAGCCAAATCCCACCCCATGTAAGACGTTATCTCCAATCTCTGTCAATTGATGTGCTGAACATTAGGGATATTTAACACCTAGTCCTATAAAGAAACCTGATGTCTGGTGTCAAAACCAGTGACCGCTGCGAAAGGGCAGCTGACAACCTGGGAAAGACCTGGTGACGGCCTGAAGAGACTGCTGGCAGGAGGGAATAGACCCCAACGGGGCTGGCAAGGGTTAGCTACCCTTGCTGGCAGGAGCCTTTCACTACACAGTGTCTTGGATCCACCCAATTATTGCTTTGAAGATTTCTAAAGGAAAAACACCCCTGGAGTCTGCGAGAGCGGGGGCGGAAGATGACTCATCAGCGGACCACACGGTAACGAACATTGCAAAGGAAACGACAACGAATCAGATGATCGGCACAACAGTTGACGGAGTAACAGCACTGGCAGGACACAAGATACAAAGCTGCATCTGTGGCCGGGAAAAGGTTACATCAGAGAGGGGTCTCAAGATCCACCAGGGCAGGAAAAAGTGCCTGGAAGAGCTTAGCGAGGGGCCTCGCATTGACCACTACTTCCTCAGAGGTAGGACAAATAAGTCGAGTGAAGCCCAGTGGCGGGACACTCACCACAGTCCACAGGGTATCAGAACCCCAGACGAAGCTCAACCAAGCACGGATCCACCAACGGACATGAGTCCACCGACACAGACCTTGTCCATCTTGAAGGCCTGAAAGGGAGCTATGGTTCGGAGGGATTTGGGGTGTGACCGCGTGGTTCCACCTTGCGCCACACACCTGGGGCTGATCATCCTGTGGTGGGCCAACCTCTGCAGAGGGTGTCTTGTTATAAGTGGCTGAAACACCCAATGACGTGTGGGGCTAACAACTGATGATGTGGCGTGCAGGTGGCACCGCGTGATCCTAGCCAAATCCCACCCCATGTAAGACGTTATCTCCAATCTCTGTCAATTGATGTGCTAAACATTAGGGATATTTAACACCTAGTCCTATAAAGAAACCTATATATATATATATATATATATATATATATATATATATATATATATATATATATATATATATATATATATATATATATATATATATATATATATATATATATATATATATATATATATATATATATATATATATATATATATATATATATATATATATATATATATATATATATATATATATATATATATATATATATATATATATATATATATATATATATATATATATATATATATAACAAGTTGCATTTTGCCCGGGGGACGGCCCGCGCTGAGTTCCTTCCTGCGGTACCCTACCACGGAATTGAATAGAGGGCCCCAATTCATGTCCCGGATTTGGAAGGAGTTTTGCTCCCTCATTGGGGCCCAAAGCTATTATAAAACATCATCATTTGAATTTTATCTCTTTATCGTGTTATAAAAAGCTCAAATGCAAAATGAAAACACTTTTGTGGTATGACTCATGCAGAGGAAAGCAATGAGACAAGATTTGCACATTCATGGACATCTGCCCCATTCGGTTTGTCGCTCTGACAGTGTTTGTTAAATCAGAAATTAGGACTCAAACAACCAGACTCACCCATGTAAATGCCATCCATGTGGGAGCATCTCTTTTTGGTCACATTAAGATCCACATAGAAAAGGGCAACTGGGTGTCCAAAGTTCTCACTAGGAGTCGGGTCCAGCACTAGAACAACATCGTGTGTCATGGAGCCAGGCAAAGGCAATTGGTACCTGTGTCGTCTCGCTCTTCTGTTCACGATTGGACCAATGCTGAAAGCATCATGGAATTTGGAGCTGATCAACCCACTGGAGGAGTATGAGTCTGGTAGGATAGCCAATACTTTGTCGGAGATACCTGGGTCACAATGTAAATATATTATATTAATCCATTTATCTGATACTCCCAATACAGGGTAACACGGAGTTGAAGACTAACCGGGATACTCTAACTTTCGGTGAAAAGTGGATCTAACCATGGTCTGGTTGCCATTTAATCCCCGGCCATGTATGGAGACAGTCAACTACTCACAATTCCTGTGACTAGTCAATGAGTAAGAACGGCAAATAGTAATACGACCAAAGAAATCTGAGCTCCCCTGAAATTGACGGCAATTGCATTTAGTTGTTGTACAACTCTTATTAATAAATATATGCAGCATCATGAGTGTTACATTGTTTTGAAATAGTTGAAATTGAACATTTGTACATAAGAAAAACACATTTTTATTCATTCCTTTTCCAAACCACTTATCCCAGTTGGAGCCTACAATAGGCACCATATGGGGAACACCTTGGTCATTCATTCATTCGTTCGTTTGCTCGTTCGCCGTTCGCTTGCTCACTCACTCGCTCGTCCGTCCGTCCGTCCGTTCGTTCGTTCAGCATTCATTCGTTCATTCATTTGTTAATTCGTTCATTCGCTCTTTCGCTCATCCGCTCATCCGCACATCTGCTCATCCCCACATCCGCTCATCCGCTCATCGATTCATCCCTTCATCCGTTCATCCGTACATCCGTTCATCCGTTCATCCGTACATCCGTACATCCGTTCATCCGTTAATGCGTTCATGCGTTCATGCGTTCATGCTTTCATGCGTTCATGCGTTCATGCGTTCATGCATTCATGCATTCATGCGTTCATGCATTCATGCGTTCATGCGTTCATGCATTCATGCGTTCATGCATTCATGCGTTCATGCGTTCATGCGTTCTGCGTTCTTGCGTTCATCCGTTCATTCGTTCATGCGTTCATTCGTTCATGCGTTCATTCGTTCATGCGTTCATTCGTTCATTGGTTCATTCGTTCATTCATTCATTGTCTTTAAGGTTTACACCGGGAGTTCTAGAGCCTATCCCGCTAACTTTCGAGCACGAGGCAGGGGACACTCCAAATCGGTGGCCAGCCGAGCACAGGGCAAAGGAGAAAGACTATCACACTCCTAGGGATACCTAGGGAAAACCAGCCTACCAGGAATGTCTTTGAAATGTGGGAGGAAACCAGAGTAACCGGAGGAAACCCACGCAGGCCAAGGGAGAACATTCAAATGCCAAACAGTGAGGACCCACCTTGAAACAAATCTTTGACCCAAGAACTGTAAGGGTTACACGCTAACCCCTTAATAAAATTATTGTCCGAAAAATGTAAGTGCAATCAAAAGCGAGCAATGACCTCAGGATTCACTAAAAGATTGAAAAATAGCATATAGTACTACAAATAAAACGTGGAAAAAAAACATGCTAGCTGTTTCCACAAACTATTGCCATAGCTTCACTTTTGAAACCCTAATGGGAAGCCCAAAACCCTTTATGTTTTACAAAAGAAAATTCCTTTAAAAAAATCATACTTTTAAACACCTGAAAATTAGAATGTGGCATGCTGCCTATGACTCATGGACCACAGTATTGCTTTACAACCCGTCATTTATATATATATTTTCTCTATCCGACTTTTGTTTCCTCACCTGCTGTTGTGGTACGTGGTTCTGAGGTATAGACAGTTACAGCAGAGGGAGACAGGTGGGCAAAACGCCGACACTCATTGCCAGAGTGGGGGGAGGCACGGATGCAGCGGTCCAGCTGGTCCCACTGGAACGACTGAATACCCGAGTGCACCCAGCGCTCCAGCTGCACCTGAGGCACTCCTTTTGCCACCAATGCCGCCACCACCAAATTGAGGATGAAGATGAGGAGAGGATGTTTCATCATTATTAATATTATTTTTCAGTTTGTTTTCTATTTTCTTTCCTGCTTATTGTCCTTTTCTATCAGTCATTTCCCACCTATTTGCCTATTATTTCTCCACAATAAAGCCAAGTAATACTTTGGGAATTTGACTTAGTTTCTTTATAGTTTTCCAAAGTGAAAATCCTTCTGCATCCCCTTCTTGCCGTATCTTTTGTCTTCGAATGAGTTTTTCTATGTTGGTCTAAAATTGTCTTTACATTTATTGAAGTGAAGCTATTAAGATTGCTGTTTTTATCCGTTGGAAAAACTCACGCACACGAATCTATGTCTTTGTCTTTCTTATTTTTCTGGTTGTTGATGAGAAAATTGTGTTCCATAGTATTTTCAGGAAAAGGAAAAAAATATAAATTCAATTATGCGTCCTCTTCTCTAAAATTCCAGTGAGGTTTTCTTGTTTTGTCCTGTGCGCTTTTTGCTTTCAGTGAAGTGAGCTCTCCCTCTGTGGCTCTCCATTTAACCACCCATTCCACTGTCCCCCCCACCCCTCCTCTCCCTCGCTCGCTCTCTTTTTGGAACAATACGATACTGATTATAAAATCTTCCATCACAAAGCTGTCCCCAGTCATCTTAAAGCCTGACTGTTGGATGAACGACATTGTGATCTCAATGCTGCCGAGAACTGTGGTACTTGTGTGTGCGTATGTCTCATTTTTTCTATTCCTATTGTGTTTTTGATTGGCAGGCCACCGAGACATAATCTATCAATAAAAGATCAAGGTTGAAAATAAGTTGGGCTTGAGTCAAGGGAAGTCCTATGTCTCGACAAGGGGGGGGGGGTGGCCTTGCTACAACAGCACTAAGGGGCTTATGGATTAAATCTATATGCTACATATCCATTTCAAAAGATACATTTTGATTTTATTGAATTAAGTAAGATATCATTCCACGATATGGAATTCCAGAAACTATCTATAGTGATAATGGCACCCATTTTGTTAACAAAATAATTGAAGAAATGGGCACTAGGTTTCATATTTCGTTGCAAAATTATTGCGCCTACCATCCACAATTGGCGGACCTTATGTCCCGTCACGTAGTGCGACGCGATCAAGAGGAAGGTAAACCCATGTGCGGAGAACGCCGAAGGAAAAGGGGAGGCTGTTGCGTTGCATTTGTTGGCTTGAAAACTTACTAATACAGAAATGAAACATGCAGCGTGGTGTGGTGTCAAGAGAACGGCATGACAAACGTGGAAACTCAGGGGAACAAATCAGTCAATCCGACGACGATCAACAAAACTCATAATGCTTAAATAGCCAGGAAAACATAATCACCTCATTGCCACGGCTGATAACAATCATGACATCATGCTAGGAGGGGCAACCGAGCCACTCCTGACAGTACCTCCCCTCTAAGGGACGGATCCTAGACGTCCCAAGGTCAATTCTAACATGAGAAACGAGAACAAGCAGGGAGGGTGGGTGGGACACCTAGCACTGTCCGGGAGTCGTCCACACCAACCCATGAACAGACGAGGTCGATCCGGCGGGCGTCCGTGCCAGTCTGAAACAAGACGAGGCAGTAGTCGGTCCAGCGGGCGTCCGTGCCAGTCTGAAACAAGACGAGGCAGTAGTCGGTCCAGCGGGCGTCCGTGCCGGCCAGAAACGAGACGAGGCAGTGGCAGGTCTGACGGGTGTCCGCGCCGGTCAGAAATGAGACCAGGCAGTGGTCGGTCCGGCGGGTGTCCGTGCCGGCCAGAAACGAGACGGGGCAGTGGCAAGTCTGGCGGGCGTCCGCGCCGGCCAAGAACGTGACGAGACAGTGGTCAGTCCGGCGGGCGTCCGTGCCAGTCTGAAACAAGACGAGGCAGTAGTCGGTCCAGCGGGCGTCCGTGCCAGTCTGAAACAAGACGAGGCAGTAGTCGGTCCAGCGGGCGTCCGTGCCGGCCAGAAACGAGACGAGGCAGTGGCAGGTCTGACGGGTGTCCGCGCCGGTCAGAAATGAGACCAGGCAGTGGTCGGTCCGGCGGGTGTCCGTGCCGGCCAGAAACGAGACGGGACAGTGGTCAGTCCGGCGGGCGTCCGCGCCGGCCAGAAATGAGACGAGGGAGTGGCAGGTCTGCCGGTTGTCCGCGCCGGTCAGAAACGAGACGGGGCAGTGGTCGGTCCGGCGGGCGTCCGCGCCGGCCAGAAACGAGACGAGGCTGTGGTTTACCCGGCGGGCGTCCGCGCTGGTCAGGAACGAGACGAGGCAATGGCAGGTCCGGCGGAAGTCCGCGCCGGCCGATGACAAGGCGTAAGAGTGGCCGGTCTGGCAGGCGTCCCAGCTGGTCCTTTGACTCTTGGCCAAGCCGCCTGCCTTTAGGAGACACCAGAAGTTTAGTACGGTCGGGCACCTTACCCTGGTTGCTCGGGGGGTCGCCAACTCCCTCGTCCCGGGAAACCGGAGCATTGCTTCTCTCGTCGTCGCCGACCCGTCTTTCAGGGGCACCGACGCCTTGCCACTCTCGACATCACCGGACCCGTCCTCCAGGGGCACCGGCGCATTGCCACTCTCGACGTCGCCGGCCCCTTCTTCCAGGGGCACCGGCGAATTACCACTCTTGACGTCACCGGCCCCGTCCTCCAGGGGCAACGGCGGATTGCCACTCTCGACGTCGCCGGCCCCATCTTCCAGGGGCGCCGGAGCATTGTCGCCACTTCTGGGCGGGCAGGAGCTGGACGGGCAGGCACTGGACGGGCAGGCGCTGGGCAGAGTCGCGTAGCGCGACGCGATCGGGGGAAGGTAAACCCATGTGCGGAGAACGCCGAAGGAAAAGGGGAGGCTGTTGCGTTGCATTTGTTGCTTGGTTTAATTAACGGGAAAAATCTTTTAACATAAACTACTTGGCTTGAAAACTTACTAATACAGAAATGAAACATGCAGCGTGGCGTGGCGTCAAGAGAACGGCATGACAAACGTGGAAACTCAGGGGAACAAATCAGTCAATCCGACGTCAATCAACAAAACTCATAATGCTTAAATAGCCAGGAAAACATAATCACCTAATTGCCACGGCTGATAACAGTCATGACATCATGCCAGGACGGGCAACCGAGCCACTCCTGACACCTTATATGAAGTCCTGTTTGGTAGACCTTACAGATTGCTATTATTCACTACACAATGACAATTGAATGATGAGGCAAATCTAGCAGAAAAAAACACACCCAATTTAAGATATTAGAGGGAGATTTTGCTTCTCAACAGGAAACGGACGAAGTGACGGTGATTCTTGGAGACTGGGTGCTGATACGCAGCATAAAGAAGAGCAATGCAAAGTGGAAGGGTCCTTGTTACTTAAAGGGGACACGGATGCACCTTTCCCACAGTAAGAAGGTTGTCTAAATTGAAACGTGTCAAGAGGAAAAATCCCTAAACAAAGACAAAAAGTCATGTTGAAAACAATTATTGCTTTTGGGGCAATGAGATTAATGATGATTGTGATTCTATTCCTTTCCACAGTAGGGTTGTTTTCTCCAGTTGGAGAAAAAGGCGGAGGCGTTTCAATTGGGGGGGGGGGGGGGCTCAAGCTAGCAACATTCACATTTACATTTGATTAACATTACCTACTAAATCAAATTTCCAGACATGCATTCGAGATTGAAAATATATATTTGGACTCGGCAACGTCCCGGTTGCCATACAAGGGATCAATCTATGGTGGGAAATGTGTGGGACATAACAGCCCAAAATTGGAGATTGGGAAAAGCCTTGTTGCAGAAATTGGTCAAGAATGGAAAGCTTGGACTGACACATTAACTTGTGAAATTTATTTCTGAAACAGGGATTTCCCAAATGGGGGATAATTGGGTGCTGTTAATGGAGTGTAAAGAAGTGGGGCAAGCATTATGTGGAGCTACTTTGGTAAAAGGGTGGTATCAATTGAAACATTGAGGGGACGGGTAAGATAAACTTTCTGACTTAATAAGATACGGGAAACACCAATATTGATTGGAAAGATTATTGCTCAACAAGCAATACCATAAAACTATAGGGAACTCTTTTATATTGGGTTTCACGTCTCCATATGGTTTCAATTGAGACTAAACCATCTTATAAAGGATTAGAACAAACTACCAGACAAGGGAAAATTCGATCGGATCTAACAATTCCCTCAATCAACATTCTTTTGGGGAACAGTGTTTTTACAAATGAAAAACGTGTCCTACTTGAACAGAAAAATATTGAAACAGTGTCTATCCTGTTACGCAGGAAATAGGAAGTCATTTTTTCCACTGTTTAATCATTTTACCTGCTTAAACCTTACAGGGCATGGTCTGAAGCTGGGGGCGATAAATGAGACGTGGTGTACCGGCGTTCTAAAACAAACTGCACCCCTGATACCACGTTCTGGCCTATGGTGGTGGTGTGGTGGAGAAAAATTATACGAGTCCTGCCGAAACGCGGCAGGACTAGGTACTTTGGTCTCACTGCTCTTACCGGTGTCTCTTTTTCCATCTACAGTGGAGGAGATACAATTGGCTGCTCAGAAATCTGGTGTGGTGAAGCGTCCCTCCCGACATCGTGGAGCGGCATGGAGGGAAGGGGATCCAACATACATTGATGCGATTGGCCTCCCCCGGGGCGTCCAAGATGAGTATAAGCTGGCTAATCAGATCGCAGCAGAATGGAAGTCCAAAAACAAAAATGTGGATGAGATAAATTACCTGCATTACAATGTCCAAAACCTTGGAAATTATACTGAACAGGGATTCGTGGCCATAAAGGAGTGACGGGCAGCTACCAGTCTGATGGCGTTCCAGGATCGCATAGCGGTGGAGATGCTCCTTACGGGGCAAGGGGGCGTGTGTGCAAAATGTTTGGAAAACAATGGGTCCCTAACCAGGGTCATTAGTGGCCTGCAGACCCTAAAACCGCAATATGCAAAAGCAGTCTGGAGTAGAACTGTCCGCTTAACAGACTGGGGGTATAAGACCTTTGGAAAATGTAAGGCTTTGGCCAAATCTGTTGTGTTCTGTAGCCATATATGCTACTACCTTGACATTGTATGGGTGTTGTCTTATCCTCTGTTTGCGCTCCTTGTTAAGCCGACTTATAACTACTGCAATTGCCCCTACAAATTCTAAATTACACTAATTATATCTCTGCTTATGAAACATACCGGGGAAAACAGTGAGGTCCAGGAGTACGGTAATTCCGAGGACCAATTGGACGAATATGATTATTTTCTTTCTCTTTCAGTTCAGCCACGGGAGTAAGGAGTAGGCGGGAAAAAAATCGCAGTCACCCGAAATTACCATTTCGTGATTACTAAGAAATTATCAATAACATACATATTATAAAAACGGGGGAATGTTGGGTTTATTCTGTATCACTATTATACATATATTTGTAGTAATTCATTTCTTTGTTAAATCATTAAATCATTCTTTCTATTGTTCAGCTCGAGGTCAGAAAGAGCCACCTGGTCCACTCGCACGTGGACTTCTTATCCAAGGGTTGTTTATGCTACATCTCACCCAGTATCGGGCGGGCAAGGACTCAGGATATCTGCCACTTCCATAACAGTCGCGACACACTTCGGGCTTCTTTATGTAATTGTTATATGATTGTTATGTCAAATGAAGGCGTGATTGATTTTATCCAAATGCCTTAAAACAATTACAAGGTTATTGATTAATCCAACATGCGTAAGCAAAAACAACATCTGCACTTATAATAACAATTAAGGTATTTAACAATAATAAAAAGAGAAAACTGAAAACAAACTTCATTTGAAATTAAACATTTGGAATAACAATTACATAAAGAAGCGCGAAGTGCGTCACGAAGTAGGAACATTATGCAAGTGTTCCTGGAAGTGATTGCTATCCATCTGATGGTGGCAAGAGTCCTTGAAGACTCTTCGCTGGAAACCCAGATAAACAGTCCTCGGAGCCCGGGACTGGGTGAGATGTCAGATTAACAGTCCTTGTGAGAGGACTAGGTGACTGGTTAAGACGCCGAGTTCTCTTCGGATAGTTTGAAGAATGATTTAAAACAAAATGATTAAATACACACCTATATATAATTGTATTACAGAATAAACCCAACACCTTGCAAAATCAATCAAGCACACGCTACCATTTTATTTTCTGTTTTTTGATGAATAACATTGCCCGCTTATTCAATTCATTTCTACCAGTAATTTTATTTAAAGAATTCAGTGACAACAAATGGTGGTCAAAAGGAATTTGTTGTTTTGGGAGGCTCCAAGCATAAGTAAAGCAGGCTGCAATAATGTTATCAGGACAAATTCAAAATAAAAAACGGATAGAGGAAATGCATTTATGTTTTAGAGGGTTTTGTAAGTTCTACGTGGGTTTCTTCCTGGTATTCCGGTTTCCTCCCACATTCCAAAAACATGCAGGGTGGGCTGATTGAAACACTCTAAATTGCCCGGAGGTATGGGTGTGAGGTTGCATGGTTGTCCGTCTCCTTGTGCCCTGCGATCGGCTGGCCATCGAATCAGGGTGTCCCCCGCCTCTGACCTGGAGTCAGCTGGGATAGGCTCCAGCACCCCCCGCGACCCTAATGAGGATAAAGCGGTTCAGAAAATGAGATGAGAAAAATTAATTGCCCACCATTGGTTTAAAAGATTGTAGTAAAAATAAAATTTATAAACCCACTTCAGGAACCAATTAGTTAAGTTGAGGTATCATCCTTGGTAATAGGAACAAATTCATCAAAAGGACATTACAGCATCTTGAATGAAAGAGGCAGAATGAAATGTTATTTCATCAACATGAGATTGCACATTCAATTGAGATATGAGAAGTTAATTGGTTTCTATCACTTCTTTTTGACCTTTCACTTCTTATATTATGAGCCTGGTTGTCATTTCTGTTTTCTTTTATTCCTGTCTGCACTTTTCTCATGCACTTTGTCTTTTTACACAAACTCACACTCCGGCCAGACTGTGAATAAATCATAGTAAAAGGTTCCTGAAATATGCATTGAGCCCAGACAAAAGATGTGTATACCTCCCAATCAACCATACGCACACACGCATGTGCACGCACACACGCACACAGACACGCACACAGAGGCTCACACGCACACACATACAACAAACACTCCCATTCCCTAACACACAAAAACTTAAAAAGATCAGGTTCATTAAATATTTGTTCTGTGAGTCAAAGAAGTAGCAGTGATAAAAGTTTCTTCCCTCAGTAGTTGCTGTGTTTCATTTTTGAAAGAGACAACTGGTTAAGTTTCAAGTGTAAGGAAACCAAAATTGTAAAAGTATAGATGAAATTCTGCTAAAGATAAGGTGGTGGCCAAGTGACAAGCGCAATTGGCTGGTGACCAATTCCGGCTTTCACTTGCCTGGTGTCCATAAAGCTGGGGTAGCCTAAGCACCCCACGCATTGTGAAGATTAGCGGTGCGGTAAATACTGTGTCCTCCTTGTGGTTGGGAAATGTGCTTGTAGCTAGTAGTAAGATTTGCTTAAAAAATTTAACCTAATCAATTTAAGGCTTTTTAATAAGCTGATTAGGAATAATTCCATTTCATTTGCCCATGCCCGTCCTCAAGCATGTTTCAAACTAATTCCAGAAAGGCCAGAATGGATGCAGGTTTTCGTTCCAACCCACCAAGACGACACTTTTTCGCCAATCTGTTCCACTAAATACTGTAATAAGTTGATTGCAGTCAGGTGCTGCTTCTTCTAGCAGACTCCTCAATGGCCTAAAGGTCTGTGCTGTTTCATGCATCCTCTTGGCCCTTTAAGGTATCAATTTTACAACTGTGTCCAAGACCAACCAATGTGAAGGGAATGCTCTCATTTGTAGTACACGGATACTCTATGGCAGTGGTCTCAAACCGGTCCTCAAAGGGCCGCAGTGGGTGCAGGTTTTCATTCCAACTCAACAAGGATACCTTTTGCAAGTGCAATCAGTTAATTAGAGTCAGGTGCTACTTATTTTGTAAAATGTCGGCACTGGATCGGTTGGAACAAAAACCACGACCCACTGTGGCCCTATGTGGAACCGGTTTGAGACCACTGCTCTATGGGATTTAGCCCTGACTTTGCTGTTAGGACTACATCAAATGTATGTATGGATGGATGTATGTATGTACGTATGTACGTATGTACGTTTGTACGTATGTACGTTTGTACGTATGTACGTAGGTACATATGTACGTATGTACGTATCTACGTAGGTACATATGTACGTATGTACGTATGTATGTATATATTGTGGAATGTGGCCAACTCGCTTTGGAAATGTTTGTTCGACTCCCGCAATATAAGATAGGCTGCAGCAGTTTGTGTGAGCTTAAAAATATTGTGTTTGCATACAACTTAAACCTGCACATGTCTAACCATATTAGCCCAAAGTTTTGTTTACATAAACTCTGTCATACATCACTGTTTTAGGAATGTTACCCTGTCTTCCTATTTTAAAATTGACCCAGTGTTCATTCAGAGAGAATTGCGAGGACGACAGATTGTGAGCAGTTCACAGCTGTTTGAGCGTTCACCCCCATCCTGCAGTCCGGTAATAAACCTATTTCCTATGTAAATTGATCTCACTCTTTCTGAATCTACTCCTGAAGTTGTATTTTCAGATCTATCAGGACGCATGATGATAAAAACAACCCAGTGCTTTATCCACACTAGGAAAAAAAATCTTCAGGATTCCCTGACGATGAACGGCGGTATAAGTACATAAGAGAGAATCTCGAAATATGGATAGTGGTTGTTGTGAGATGGCCAATAAGAGACCCGTAGAGTGTAGCAAGTTTAGTAGTTTAGTATTGTCCCAGTTCAGGCTTTTGTGTTTAAAAAAAAATCTGACAGTGGTGGTGCGTTTTTGGCATTCTGTCCAATATTTTCATAGCTTGCTCATAGATGGTTTCAATTGGTTTTGGTGTTGCTTTGCAGTCCGATGACCAACTTGTTCGGCAGTAAGTCATGTGTGATATGATCGATGTGTCAAAATATATTTTTTCTGACTCAGGCGTTAGATTGTTTCGAATTAATCTGAAATTGGACAAATTGTGTTGTGTAAGTAGGCTCAAAATGACTCTGTTATGCAGTTATATAAGCGATTAACTTTCTTATGACATTGTCACAAATGATCTGCAATCCAGCAGACAATCCTTTTGATAAATGCAGTATCTCAGAAATACCATGTGCGATTATTTTTCTTAAGATCTTTTCTTCAAAGTACTTAATAACTTGAGTGCTTAATTCGTTTTGGGCCCGAGCTCGTATGCCGATTTACTCGTATCAAATCAACGTGTCCCATAGACATGAACTAAATATAAATTGATTCGTTCCTACCCTCTGAAAAAAAAACACAAAAAAGTTATTACAATTGAAAAACATAATTGTATTGGTTGTTATTCACCATCTACTAACAGAGTAACAAATACCTTGTGGGTATGATGTTTAATACTAAGATGACAGACGTGGTACAGTGTTCCCTCGCTACTTCGCGCTTCAGCTATCGCGGACTCAGAGCTTCGCAGATTTTTTTCAGGAAAAAAATAAATAAAAAATTAAAAGATATTACGTTAAAATTATAAATTACATCATTTAACAAGAGGTGGAAACAAAATATTCAATAAAAATTAGTAAATGCATCAAAAAAAGGCCAAAGAAATGGTCAATAACATGGTGAGAGTTCAGGAATCGCATTGATGAGGTCATGGCTGTTTACAGGCGCATCTTCACCGCCCAAAAGAACAATGTTCACAACTCCCGATAACGATGTTTCTTAAGTGCAAAAAACTGCAGAAGATCCTCCATACGGACTACTATGATGTTTTTGCTTGGTCGTGCTTTTGTGCACGTGTTAGACGTTTCTTTAAGCAATTTTGAAGGGGCACCCCTACTTCGCGGAAATGCACTTATTGCCGGGGGTCCCGGTCCCCATTAACTGCGATAAGCGAGGGAACACTGTATAGAGGTTCACTGACCTGACTTCAGAGTGCAGGTGCGGGCTAAATTCCTGCTGGTGCTGGTATGATTGGTAGTGCGGATAGTCATTTGTCTCTCTGTGTCCCCAATGACTGACAGGCAACCTGTCAAGGGTGTAGTCTGCCTTTCGCCCAAAAGACAGCCGGGTTAGGCTCCAGCAACCCTCACAACCCTTTCTCGGATATACGGTGTGGGATAGACTTAGCCAACTGGCTTAATAATTGATTGTTCATGTCGAGCCAGGTGGCCAAACTGGTTTTCCAATTGCTTGTTAAGACAATGGAATGTAGGAAAGGCCAAACTAGCTGGCCTTGCAATTGTTTGTTTAGATCGTAGAGTGTAAGGTAGATTGGCGAACTTGATTTAATTATTGTTTGTTAAGATCATGAAATGCAAGATAGTCCAACTAGCTGGCCTTGCAATTATTTGTTTAGATCGTAGAGTGTAAAGTAGACTGCCCAACTTGAACTTATTATTGTTTGTTAAGATCGCGAAATGCAAGATAGTCCAACTAGCTGACCTTGCAATTGTTTGTTCGAATCACCCAATGTAAGATAGGCTACGGCATTTTGTGTGAGCGATAAAAAATATCATGTTTGTATACAACTTAGCCCTGCAAATGTCTAACCATATCAGCCTAAAGTTTGTTTACATAAACTTTATCCTACCTCACTGTCTTAGAAATATTGTCCTCTTCTTGCTATATAAAGACGGACACACTGTTCATTCTGAGAGAGTTGCAGGAACATCGTGCTGAACAGGAAGTACTCCACTGTTAGAGCTCTTACTCTCCATTCTGCAGTCCGGTAATAAACCTATTTCCTATTGAAATTGTTCTCACTCTTTCTTAACCTGCGGATGAAGTTGTATTCTCAGACCTATCAACGGTATGGAAGATGGCACACAATATTCAGTAAAACGTGGGGTGTGCGCAGGGAGAGGGAGAGGGAGAGGGAGATAGATAGATAGATAGATAGATAGATAGATAGATAGATAGATAGATAGATAGATAGATAGATAGATAGATAGATAGATAGATAGATAGATAGATAGATAGATAGATAGATAGATAGATAGATAGATAGATAGATAGATAGATAGATAGATAGATAGATAGATAGATAGATAGATAGATAGATAGATAGATAGATAGATAGATAGATAGATAGATAGATAGATAGATAGATAGATAGATAGATAGATAGATAGATAGATAGATAGATAGATAGATAGATAGATAGATAGATAGATAGATAGATAGATAGATAGATAGATAGATAGATAGATAGATAGATAGATAGATAGATAGATAGATAGATAGATAGATAGATAGATAGATAGATAGATAGATAGATAGATAGATAGATAGATAGATAGATAGATAGATAGATAGATAGATAGATAGATA
>NC_135518.1:1376668-1389168 GCF_051989575.1 Stigmatopora nigra | reverse complement strand
AGACATTGCTGACGAAATAGGAAATGCAGATTTTGGAACTATTAACGAAGACAACCCAACAAGACTACCAACAAACGGACAACCATCATCACCAGACATATCCTTAGCAAGCCTATCCCTGATGTCCTACACCTCCTGGGAGGTCAAAACCAACCTTGGTTCCGACCACCTTCCCATCATAATCAAGATAGAAACTGACATCAGACCAACAACCAGCGAAAATAGGATTTTCATCAACTTTCGTAAAGCTAACTGGCAAGACTTTCAGACTGAAACAGAAAACAAATTCTCCAGACTTCCAGCCCCAACAGATGTCTACAGGGGTGAACAACATTTTAGGAAAATTATAAATAAGATAGCCAACAAAACCATTCCAGCAGGAAGAATAAAAACGATACTACCCGAGGTACCAACAGAAGCAATAGACAAGATAAAAACAAGAGACGAATTAAGACAAACTGACCCGGACTCCCAACGTATAACAGAACTAAATAGCGAGATAGAATCAATTATAAACAAACATAGGAGAGAGAAATGGAAAGAAACAATTGAAGACAAAAAATCGGACACAACCAAACTATTCCGACTGATAAAACATTTAAATGGCGGCAAACAAGCAAGCAACAACGAAGCAATAAAATTTAAAGGTAAATACATAACAACTCCAAAGAAAATAGCGGACAAATTCAACAAACAATATTCATCAGTAATACCCCACAAGACAACAAGAACAGCAAGACGAGTTACAAAAGACCTGAAGAAAAACAACAACAACATAGAACCAATTACTATAAGCCAGACAAAGGAAGCAATAAAGAAAGCCAAGGCTTCGAAAGCCTTAGGCCCAGACAAAATATCTACTCTTCACCTTAAACATTTAGGCGACAAAGGACTACAATATTTAACCGACATTTTTAACCTGTCCCTGAAAACAAGTTCGATTCCTGCAATCTGGAAGTCCTCAATCATTATTCCTCTTCTCAAACCTGGTAAACCTGCAAATGAATCCTCATCATACCGTCCCGTCTCTCTTCTATGTCCCAGCATAAAGATCCTAGAACGAGTTATTCTACCAACCCTCACAGAACATCTACCAGTCCCTGACATCCAGCATGGCTTCAGGTCAAACCACTCCACTGTCACAGCTCTGCACGAGTTCACAGAATCAGTGGCAGGCGGCTTTAATGAGAATAAACCGGCAAACCGTACCCTGCTAGTCCAAATCGACCTTAGCAAGGCATTTGATATGGTCTCTCATGAAAAGCTACTCAAAGACCTGAATTTGACCACCCTACCGAGCTGTATAAAGAGATGGCTCAACTGCTACCTGTCAGGAAGACAATCAAGAGTAAATTTCAGGAATGCTACATCCAGCTCGCACAATGTCAGGACAGGGGTGCCGCAAGGAGCGGTTACCTCACCAATACTATTCAACTTCTACCTCTCTAACCTTCCTGCAATACCTGAAGATGTCTTTCTAATACAATATGCGGACGATATTTCAATCTTCGTTAAAGGTACGAACGTCGAATCTCTCTCTGCCAAAGCCAACAACTTCTTGGAGAAGCTGGCAGATTTCTTAGAAGAACGACAGCTGGTTGTGTCCCCGGAGAAATCCACAGTGACCTGGTTTACCCCAGCCACTGCTGAAGCTAACCTCCATCCCAAGATCACCATCAAAGGGGTACCAGTAAAACTGGAAAAAACGCCAAAACTACTTGGCGTCACATTTGACACTATGTTTTGTTTTGGCCCGCACATCAAGCAGACAGTTGCAAAGGCAAAGAAAAAGCTGAACCTGCTTAAATCACTAGCAGGCTCCAGCTGGGGTTGTGAAAAAGAAACACTACTCCTAACATACAAATCTGTCGTCCGTTCTGTCCTTGAATATGCGAGCCCAGTATGGTCGCCAATAATTAAAGACACACACTGGAACCGGCTTCAATCAATTCAAAACCAAGCACTCAGGATAGCATCCGGATGTCTCTCTATGTCAGCCATAGACCACCTGCATGCTGAGTGTGCGGTTATGCCTCTGAAGGAGCACTGTGAAATGATCGGAAAGCAGTACCTGGCGGCATGCCATCTTGAAGGCCATCCAGGTCGCAGACTTCTTCAAGCAAACCAGAAACCAAGAAAGATGAAAAAGACCATCATCACACAGCATGGCAAGGAAATAGAAAAAGAATACGACAAGCCAAATCCTACCAAAGAAGACTACAAACAATGCGTCAAATCCATTCACACCAAAGAAGTTCAAAACATCCTCAACAAGGCAAAACCCAACAAAGTCCTCAATGCCCTACCACCTCTAATAAACCAAGAAGAAAAACTGCTGAGCAGGAAGGTGAGATCCGAGCTCGCCAGGCTCAGATCAGGCTACAGCAGGAAACTAAACAGCTACCTGTCCAGGATCGATCCAGGAATACAAGATGCCTGCCCAAAATGCAACTTTTCCCCCCACAATACTGAACATCTTTTTTCGTGTACAAATGACCCCACAAATCTAACCATCCAAGACCTCTGGACAAGACCAAAGTTGGTCGCAGAATTTTTAAAACTAGACGATTAAGAGAACATTTGTAACCGGTTTTTCTATCACTTCGACATACAACACAACACAGAACAAAAAGAAGCTTGACCCCCAGAATTCAGTACCAGAGAGGCTAATCAATCAATCAATCACTAAAAAGTGACTTTATTTGTATTTATCTTTTTTTATCCCGACAATCAACGCTATTACACTTCTGCAAAAAAAGTGTACTTCAAAAGCATGGACTTGGAAAAGATCCTTTATTTCATTCATTTATTTTCCTTCCCATTTATACATACATATACATAGTAAAAGGATGCTAACTACAAACATGATAACTACTAGATAGGTGCCAAAATTGTGCGCCAATCTATGTACAAGTAGAAGCTACTAGTATATTAAGCGAACTGTTGTGAGTTCAAAGGATTTGGGAAAGGAGAATTCCATCTTTTTGTTACATGTTATAACAAAGATGGAAATTCGCAGTATAAAACGGATGATGTGCAATGTGCAGAAAAATAATGCCTATTGATCATATTAAAAGGATACAATATTGTGCCATTCTTCTGCAGACTCAGAGCGACACTCATAACCATGTGGTCTTTTTCAGAATGGTATTCTGGCTTGAATGGTTCAACCATGTGCGATTGTGTTGAAAGAGGAAACTTGCAAAAATTATTATCACAATGGACACGCATATAGTAAGTATTGACAGGATAAGCTATTTTTCAAGACATTTCAGATGTAATCATTCATATTTTTATCCAGTCAGATTTGTCAGGGTTGTGAAGAACAGTCTTTAGTTTCACCCAATTCAACAATTAATTTATTTTAATTTCACTCTACAGGACATTTAAGAAAATTGTAGCATGTATTGGCCTTCAGGACTGGCAATTTGTTCCTAAGAAACTGGAGGTACATCAATGGTGTTTCAAATTGTGTTTGAATGTTCTCCAGCAATAGTTCCATTTTCAAGATTATTTGATCGCATTTAACAAGACACCGCGCATTCCTTTGCATTTGTCTTTCAATAACCTTACTTTCCTCAAAACATTGAGAATTATTCAAACACCATTCCAAGTGTTCCTGAGAAACAGCTAGTTGTCTATCAATGAAATACCTCCCGTCAAGTTTAAAACAAAAATGTGACAAGGCCATTTCACAGATGACTGCTGAGGTCACCCGTTCCACCTAACTAGATTGATCGAACATGGGTAGAGTCAATTAATGGGGCCTATATTTAAATATTTGATGCATGTCGGTTTCTGCATGTTTTAATACAACTGGCCTATATGAAGAAATCAATTTAAAACTTCTCTTCTCTTTCTCTCTCTCTCTCTCTCTCTCTCTCTCTCTCTCTCTCTCTCTCTCTCTCTCTCTCTCTCTCTCTCTCTCTCTCTCTCTCTCTCTCTCTCTCTCTCTCTCTCTCTCTCTCGCCTGTTCTCTCTCTCTCGCCTGTTCTCTCTCTCTCTCTCTCTCTCTCTCTCTCGCCTGTTCTCTCTTCAACATATATGACCTGCTAGTACAAAAAAACTGAAGCTAAAGTCAGGTACCCGTTATACAGGAGTCCCGGTGAAAAACTTCCCTCCGCCGGTGAAAAAGTCCACTCCGCAGCCATTATAATGGGAGACGTTAAACCTGTCTTTGTCTGCCAGATAGCGATCATTTTCCTTCTTTTACATGAGTTCGCCCATGGAACACTATCCTCGCTCCAGAATAATGGAATCAATGGTTTGGTGAATCTAATGATGAATCAGACTTTGACATTTTTTTTATTTCATTATGATGAATTAGACTTTAAAGATTTAAAATTCTAAATACCATTTGAGAATTGTGTTCATATTGGAAGTGGTTTGTTTCACCAGGTTTCCATACCATATGTTGTGAATGAATGTTTTGTCATGGCGACATGTGTTCGGCGTTTGCCAGTTACCAGCACCGGTGCAATCTTTGGTGTGAGCTGAGAAAAACTGAAAAAAAGTCACACCAATTTTTAGTCACCAATTATTGGTTCCTCGTTACTTGCTGCGTTATACTCGAATAAATACAAGAAATTGTAAAATTCGCAATTTATTACCTAATAAATAAGTGTAGAATAGATAATATCTTTAGATTTTAGTAAAACAAATTTACACCGTTTTTCACACTGAAATTTGATATGATCTCGATATCGGCCGATCACTAATAAGGACACATACCCACCTGTGGTCCTAAAGTTTGGACAATTCCTGAAAACAAGTGCCACTTAGCGAAAACGGCTGTAGTTGGGAAAATGTCAGACATGAATATATGCACAGTTGATCATCTCCTCCCTTTTGTCCTACAATGACAACTTTCTGTCTACAAAGACATCATGTATTTCTCTGAGCTAATGAAGTATAGGTGCTGGCTCATATGCTAATCTTATGTACGGAGTCTGGGTAAACAACCAACATTGTCCTTAGATAAAATCTCTTAGCACACGCTACTTCCATTGTCTTTGAGCATAAATCCTAAATCCAGATATTTGGTTTCCTGGCATTTCCAGGATTAAAGGGAAAAAGCCACAACACATAAATGGAAGCAAGAATCGGCAAAACATTATTTCTGGCTGGTCAAAGGACAACGTTTGGGCGGACATCCACCTGGATTGGGCTTCTCTTATTAATAAATACGTAAAATAGTAGAATCCCGAAATTAAATTTTCAATCTTGTGGCATGCGTCCATCACCTATCACAGTGAATTTTCCATATTGTTGCCTACCAGTCCTTTGATGTTTGTGGTGGGGCGGACATCATGAAGCTGTTTTCTTCGTTCAATAAACATGGCCAACCGTGTTGTGTCCAGTGGTATCTTGGAATACTCCCCGCTGCGTGTGCCTCCACGGCTTACCCATGGTACCTGTAAGCAAGATGCCGCAGTGGGTCTCTTGCTTGGGTCATGCTGGAGAGCAGAGTTCACGAAATCCCTTGCCGCCTGGCTCACATCTCTGAAGTAATCATCCGGAAAACAGAAATCTAGACGGCAGATGTTGACGCAGGTTTCTTCAGGAGACTCGTCAAGAAATGGCGACACACCGCTGAGCATGACGTAAAGGAGGACTCCCACGCTCCACACATCGGTGGTGACAGAGACAGAGGTGCCACAGATGAGTTCAGGTGCAGCAAACTCTGGGTTACCCAGCAAAATGTGAACATATCGACGGTGTGCTGACAGCTGGATAGCCTCTCCGAAGTCAATGAGCTTGACATATGGAATAGGAGAGTGGAGGTCCACCATAATGTTCTCAGGCTTGGAGACAAAAATTGAAAAAAAACCTGTAAAATCTGACATAATCTTACTGAACAAATAGGGCGTGTTCTTACCTTTAGATCCAAGTGTGCCACTTGGCAGGTGTGAAGGTGTTGTACTGCTTCCAGTGTTTCACGGACGAAGAAGGCCACCTTTTCCTCCAACAACTCATCGTGGACGACCAAGTAGTCAAAAAGACGACCATCCTGAAGCCTGACAATCACATAAACATTCATTCAAGACGCCTCGTGGTGTAGAGGTTTACTCGCCTGACTTTGGTGTGGGCAGGTGTGGGCTCAATTACTGCTGGTGGCGGAATGATTGGAGTGCGACTGGTCATTTGTATTTCTGTGCCCCCTACGACTAGACTGGCGACCAGTCTAGGGTGTAGTTTGCCTTTCGCCCGAGACACCTGGGTTGGGCTCCAACAACCCCCACAACACTTTTGAGGATAGGCGGATGGGACATAAATATTAATTCATCTTTTGTACTCCATATCCCCATAAGGGTCAAGGGTATGCAAGCAGATGGACAACAATTAACAATCACACATGCCAAGGGGGATTAAGAGTGTCGAAGCATCCTACAGGGTGGCCCAGTGGAGCAAGTGGTTAGCGCGTCGGCCTCACAGTTCTAGGGTCCTAGGTTCAAATCCAAGTCATGCCCATCTATGTGGAGTTTGCATGTTCTCCTCGGGCTTTCGTGGATTTCTTCTAAATTGCCCCGAAGTATGAGTATGAGTGTGCATGGTTGTCTGTCTCCCTGTGATCTGTGATCGGCTGGCCACCGATTCAGGGTGTCCTTTAACTCTGGCCCCAGCACCCCCACGACCCTTATGAGGATAAAGTGGTTCAGAAAATGAGATGAGACGCATCCTAAAATGTATATTTTGGGGATGTGGCAGGAAACCGCAGGGCTCGGGAAAAACCCACGGGGAGAAATTACAAATGCCACACAGGACGTTTTGAACCCACCAAAACTGACATGGACATACTAACCACTCTTCCACCGGGCCGGCATATCAA
The DNA here is from genome assembly GCF_051989575.1 of Stigmatopora nigra. Lineage (NCBI taxonomy): Eukaryota > Metazoa > Chordata > Actinopteri > Syngnathiformes > Syngnathidae > Stigmatopora > Stigmatopora nigra. The sequence continues at coordinate 1,382,339 of NC_135518.1, read as the reverse complement.
ATATTGTTACAACATTTTGCTTATCCGTCCTTCTGTTTTGTGATGCACCTCTTCAAGGTCATGTATGCTGGCCCCTATTCCAGTTCATCCTCAACTGTTTGCAAGTGAATCACAGGTAATTTAGAAAATCTGTTTCACTACGGTTTACAAAACACTTCTTTAAAAGTGGGTTATGTTATTTTTCACGGAGTATAAACTAGTCACTTACAGCTCCAGGACAAGCATCAGTGATGTGGGAGACTCATAGGTGTCCAATAGCGACACCAGCTGGTGGTTCTGCACATGATGGAGAATGTCGGCTTCATGAGCTGCTTGCTTCTTCTTCTGCATTTTCTTGCTAACAAACTTCACCGCCACCTGACGTGATAAAATCAGATACAGCATTATATTGATGTACTGTACGTATGGGATCTCAAGTAACGAGGATGTTCTGCCTGTTAGGCACCTTCTAGTTCATTTATACACACTGAATCTAATTTCGAAACCCATGATCTTTTTTTGTCTTGCGTGCCATAAAACCAGAAGTTTTGGGACTTCAATGGGTCGGGCATACTTCCTCTACACTGGGAAATGGATAATGGATAACTTTATTCATCCCGTATTCAGGAAATTTCAATGTGGCAGTAGCAAGAGGGTGATTAGACAGGACAGCAAAGCAAAAGCACAAAGTACAAAGCAAATCAAAGTAAATGGAATCATTAAGAATCACCATATCAAATCATTAAGACATATGAGCAGCAAAAACACAAAATGAGTGTTACGACTCCCCCTGGGGTAAGATATACCAGGGAGTCGCAACTACCACAGCAGACGGGTTCGGTCAAGGATGAGTCCAGACAAACAATGCAAGTAGCCTTTAGTGATATTTTATTTACAACAAAGTCCGCAAAAACCTAGACTACGGGATAACATAGGGGAAGCACGAGATATTAAAGGGGCACCCTCAAATAAACACGGTAAAACCCTCTCCCAGACAGGTGTCCAAATGAACACCCACAAAATACAGGAAATAAGGCCGAAGGGTGCCACTGTCAGAACTGATGTAATAAAAGTCTAGACAGGGGAATAACTACGTGTCTAAATGCACAAACTATATGTATACCCTGGGTTGTCTAAACTTATCTCAAGTCCCCCTAAGCAACCCAAAATCATTAACTTTGCCAATACAAATACAAAATATAACAAGGAGTAACGTACTCACATTACCAGGTGAAGCTGGGACAATCAAACATTACTCTGCACTAAACCATGTGCTTTCTACGGAAGGAAATGACTCCACTGCCTCAGCAATTACAATCATAGGCAGCCAAGGGAGTCAGTCAGGAATCAAGCCTGCGAGTCAGCAAGTCAGCAAGGGATCAAGGGCTGAACTGACAAATGAAAAGGGTTTAAATAAGGGCAGGAAGTGAATCTTGATTGGAGGAGGGATGATGGGGAAGTAGTCACAGCTGTGTTGGCCTGGGCAGGGCTTTGTCACAGGGGTGGAGCCACACCTCCAGGTACCTGTAGAGAAAAAGAAACCACACACCTCCTACATAGTGTGTGACCAGGCTGCCAGCCGTAACAACGAGGAAAGTGGAAGGAGCTACCACCGTCGGCTGTCGCTTGAACGGTTCAATCTTGGTTGTGGTAGCTAAAACGGATACAGACTCCAAAATACGTTGTAAAGTTGGACAAAAACTGTAACCACACAGGAAGTCTTCTCCAAGATAGGGAACTTCTGCAGACTGTGACCGAGGTAGAGAATATGCAGAGTCACTCTTACAAGCTAATCTGCACAGTTCCTCAGTAGTCTGGAGCTGAAGACAACAGTAGCAGAGTAGAGCCCCTCGACTCCGTCGCTGGGAAATACCGACAGCTCTTCCAATTTATCCTAGGATGGAATGGTTGGTCAGAAGCGTTGCCTCTTCTCCTTGCACTTTTGGCCAGCTCCAAATCTCCGGCTGCGTATTGTAACAGCTAATCCCATGTGTATGACAGCGTAGGCAGGGGTGAATGGTTCCAAAAAAGAAGTAGCAGAAAGAAGCCAGGCTAACTGCCTTGTTTTCTGTTTAGCTATAGTGTTGTTTCTTTCACTATTGTGAATGTTTTTGAGGGTTAAAAACAGGGCCTGGAAAATATTAATTTGTGTGTTAGAAGTATATTTGTCTCGCAAAATAAATATATTTTAATTGAAGCAACAGAAAATAAATATATTAACATTTTTGTTGTAGAAAACAAGAACTGAATATTATTGCAATACATTTCTAAATCCAGTTTTTAATTTTTGCAAATTTACAAAAGAAAATCAGTGTACCTATCACATTTGGCTACCTATATAATTGAGTTCTGACATTGAGGGGGCGCGCCGTCTAGAACTTGCTCCGGGGCCCAAAATCCCATGGTATGCCACTGTAAGGAATTATTCAAAATATCTTTCAATAATTGGACCAAAATTATATTGGCGCTTACCGTGATAACGTTTTAATTATTTTTTAATGGGAAAAATTTATTTAAACCCCCAAAAAATATTTTTGATGACCACTGGTACTACATTGCCGATTGTACATTATATGAAAAAATAGAAAACTATGAGGAAACAAGAGATGGAGTCGCGATAACCAAAATGGAGTCGCACCAGCACTGCCGATTTAAAACCAGTCTAGAGTGCGTATGGCAGAACACTTCCATCTGATGGACAAATAATTTTACTGCAATTGGGTCCGGTACAAGGTTAAAAGTGCATCTTTTACCGGGAAATCAAGCACCTTGGGCTCAGTAATAGTCTCTAAAAATCGCAGTGCGGGCCGAGGTTGAAAAACTTGTACACATACACGCCCGGGGTGGGGCGAGCGCGTCGGCTAAATGTTCATTGGCTAGATAGTCGGTCGGCCAAATAGTCGTTCTGCTAATTCTACGTTTGGCTAGATTGTCTTTCGGCGAGTTGGCTGTCGGCCAGATGTCACACGGCTAAATGTCTTTCGGCATAAAGACCATGCGCCGAAAATAACAATACAACAGGCTTCATGCAGTATTATGCCCAGACTCACCAAAAAGAAATACGCAACTGTTAATGAGCAGTTGAGTATCTACGAGCCATTGCAAATAATTTGTAAGTTTTACTGTTTTAATAAAAAACTTCCGTGTGTGAATTCCCTTTGTACATAATTTGTTAATGTGTATTTGTAATGTTTGTACAGAATTTGTAAAAGTCTGTATTTGTAATTTTTGCACAGATTTGTAAAAGTTTGTATTTGTAATGTTTGTACAAAATTAGGAAAATTTTGTAGTTGCAATGTTTGTACAAAATTTGGAAAAGTTTGTATTTGTAATTTTTGTACAGAATTTTTAAGTTTTACTGCTTCAATAAAAACACCATCTCTGAATTTGCTTTGTCTTCTTTTTAATACATTAATTTTACTTATTGCCTTTTATTTTTATGTCAAAGTTCGGGCTAAAAGTTTAATAAGACATTTATTTGTTTGATAAAAATGACCAACTTAAGTATTTCAACATTGCAAGTTCTCCCAGAGAGAAAGAATGTTCATTGGACACCTTTGGCAGTCAGTGGCAGCGGCCAACGTGTTAAATGAATGCTCTTATTAATATTTTTATATTAGATATTTGGATATTAAACTCACTCTCTCTCATGATTACGATTTTGATAGCTGGTTTCAACAGTAGATATTTAGAAATTAAACTCTCTCTCTCATGGTTATAATTTAGAGAGCTGGTTTCAAAAGTAGATATTCAGATATTAAACTCACTCTCTCATGATTACAATTTTGAGAGCTGGTTTCAACAGTAGATATTTAGATATTAATCACACTCTCTCTCATGATTACAATTTTGAGAGCTGGTTTCAACAGTAAACTCATAATTTGAACCCGTTTTACCAAACGTCCATTCTACCAAACGTCCGGGACACCAAACGTCCGGGAGACCAAACGTCCGGGCGACCAAACGTCTGGCGACCAAGATACCTCTCGTAGTCCTGTTTCCGGTTTGGTATCGCTTCCATTTTCAAAGTCATTGTTGTTTTGTAAAGATCCCTTATGAGTGACTAAATATATTGATTGGAAGCTACTTCCTTCGATTCCCCTCCTGTTCCCGCGACTGGGTTCAACTCCCTTCCTGAGTGCACCATGACAACGCGGTGCGATAATAACGGCCCAGTCCATTTCAGAGAAAATTTTACACTTTTAAATGCACACAATAGGCGTGAAAATATTATATGTACTCTCCCGGTTTCTGGAACGAACGGTTCCCAGACTTCTCTCATTTTACACCGCCATTTTTCATCTCATGTCTTCCGTTACTGAGTTTCAGCTTGAATTTTGACATTTTTATGCACTTTTTTTATACTTGTTAAAAACCGCGATGTACTGAAGCCGTGAAGTGATGAAGGATCACAGTACCTCTTTTTTTGTGGTCTTGTTGAGACATTTTCGCACCACCGAGAATCGTCCTCTAGTAAAAACATTGAAAAGAATATATGTATAATTATATGAATACGTATACGTATATGTATATGTATGTGTATGTGTATGTGTCTGTGATTATGTATATGTATATGTATATGTATATGTATATGTATATGTATATGTATATGTAAATGTAAATGTAAATGTAAATGTATATGTATATGTATATGTATATGTATATGTATATGTATATGTATATGTATATGTATATGTATATGTATATGTATATGTATATGTATATGTATATGTATATGTATATGTATATGTATATGTATATGTATATGTATATGTATATGTATATGTATACGCATATGTATATGTATATGTATATGCATATGCATATGCATATGTATATATACATCTATATGTATATGTACATGTACATGTAAAGTGAATTACATGCCTATTTTACCTTCCAATCTCGCTAATCTCAGAGAATGTTAGCTCAAAATTTTCTTTCCACTGGATCCCTGAGCCATCATGAGAAGAGTCTAAACAATGAAAAGGAATAGAGATTTATTTAACAATTTTAATCCACGATCGCGGATGATATTGCGTGCAGTGTGAGTAGGCAGCATCTGAACCATATAGAAAGGTGGGGACGTGAGTTATAAAGGAGAGAGATTACCGGATGTCAAACTGAGTGTTTTAGCATACTTAAGAGGGCTGGACGGAGAAGGAAAGAGCCTACAGTGGTATTTGATGACGACAGGGCCTATGTCCGATATGTATTATTGTTATTAATATTATCATTATTATTGTTATTAATATTATTATTAAGATTATTACTATCACCATTTCCATTACCATTACCCTTACCATTACCCTTACCATTACCCTGACCATTACCCTTACCATTACCCTTACCATTACCCTTACCATTACCCTTACCATTACCCTTACCATTACCCTTACCATTACCCTTACCATTACCCTTACCCTTACCATTACCATTACCCTTACCATTACCCTTACCATTACCCTTTCCATTATCCTTATCATTATCAATATCATTATCGTCGCCATTGTCGTCGCCATTGTCGTCGCCATTGTCGTCGCCATTGTCGTCGCCATTGTCGTCGCCATTGTCGTCGCCATTGTCGTCTCCATTGTCGTCGCCATTGTCGTCGCCATTGTCGTCGCCATTGTCGTCGCCATTGTCGTCGCCATTGTCGTCGCCATTGTCGTCGCCATCTTCGTCGCCATCG